>NC_060069.1:111135338-111436290 GCF_922984935.1 Meles meles | reverse complement strand
CTCACTTATGACACTGAGGTTTTAAATTATTTACTTCTAATAAGTGAAAAAGCAATATACTGAATCTGTTTTGTTCAATTACTATTATTTCATACTTAAATATTAGGCAGATTTCATTGAAATATACATTAAAATCAATATTTATGTGTCTTTCCAATATGACAGAACATTCCTTCAGGCAAGAGCTGAAGATATCTGCCAGCTTCACTCATGCCTGCTTCTGTGTGCACTTTATTTGATTTTGTCATCTCATGAGAAAGCATCAAAGAGACATAGATCTAAATATAGATCATTAATGGAAACCCAAACCTGGCTTACCATGTTACAGTCATAAAACTTGTGTGCAAATTATAGCTACATCCCTTATGATTCAACTAATAAGTCAGATGAGGAGACAACAATAGAGTTCAGCTTTGATAGAGCTCATATTTCCTGAAGCATAATAAAGAACAGACATGAAAATAGCATATCAGCTGCCAAGAAGGACTGGAAAAAAAAATGGCACATAAGAGCTATATACTGTAGATTATCCGTTTCCATTCCGTGGTCTCTTTTAATAACCAAATAAGTAAATGAATAAATTATCCCCAAAACTTGATTTCTAGGATCCTATAAAGTATGGTATATTGGGGGATTTTTTAATGTAATCTTATGTGCATCTGGAATCAAGGATCAGAATGGAGAATGCTCACTTACCAACAACACTATTGGATTATGCTGGTTTTTATTTGTTCTTATTCCTAATACTCTCGATATATAGGGATGATAAGGAAAGAGCTGGTCATTAGCCCATTACTTATTATTTCTCTGATCCAGAAATCATGATATAATATACTGGGGCTACATACGTCATTTTATCTTCTAAGCCTATACTTAGCCTTCAAAAAAGGCTGAATTAGAGGATTCCTAATACATTGTATTAATTGTATTGATTTTTCAGCAAGGACTTCCCACCAAAAGGGAACTTACTGGAAAAAAGTGTGGGTAGCAGGCAATGCGGTTACCTCACCAATTCTTTTTTTTTTTTTTCATTTTATTTATTTTTTCAGTGTAACAGTATTCATTCTTTTTGCACAACACCCAGTGCTCCATGCAAAACGTGCCCTCCCCATTACCCACCACCTGTTCCCCCAACCTCCCACCCCTGACCCTTCAAAACCCTCAGGTTGCCCCAACCTCCCACCCCTGACCCTTCAAAACCCTCAGGTTGTTTTTCAGAGTACATAGTCTCTTATGGTTCGCCTCCCCTCCCCAATGTCCATAGCCCGCTCCCCCTCTCCCAATCCCACCTCCCCCCAGCAACCCCCAGTTTGTTTTGTGAGATTAAGAGTCATTTATGGTTTGTCTCCCTCCCAATTCTTATTTGAGCACAGAGAGCTGGATTTGGCCTATTGCACATACGGAAGTGAACTACACACTCACACATAAATATGCAAGCATTACTACTGCTTTTTTTTCCTATTTACTTTACCTTTTCAAAATTAAAATAAATTTTCTGTGATATAAACTGGTGAATATTTTGAAGAATCATCAAAGTACCTGTCATACTTCAAATGTTTAGAGTGTAAAAGATAAAATAATAGACATGAGCTTTGAGGGAGAGAGACAGTGGTAGACTGTTAGACCTGCCTGCATGCTACACTGAGGACGGGACTGACTACTATAGAAGCAGGGAACAGGGTTACCCAAAATTCAGAAGGTGAAGTTACAACCAAAGTGTTCGGCTAAATGAAATTAATAGATATGGGAGAATATTTGAGAATGTTAGGTTATATGAGCATGTGTATCTCTAGATTCTAGGCAGGAAAACACTAGGGCCCGGGTTAACTGTCAAAATATATAAGAAGGTATAGAGGTCAATTAATTAAACAGGTAAGGATGTCTACTGATGGACTTTACCTTATATTTAAGGCACATCACCAAGAAGAAAACATTATTATAAAACATAAATGTGTAGATTAAAAATTCATTCACTTTGACAAATGGAAATGTCTACTTCTTTAACCTTTTTTTAAAATCTGTATTAAGAGGAATAAAACATTTTTAATTAAGCAGTTTCAAGTAAGTTTTCATATTATATAGAATTTACAACTTTTCCAAATCACTACAGCTATAGAATCTCTCAGAAAAATTAAATCTAAAAGAAACTATGTATTTGACAAAAGGTAGCATATTTTGAAAAATATTGTAGGAATCCTTTATCCAGCTTTACGAGGATGCAAGGATTCCTCAAGGAGCACGTGCCAACCTGACAGTCACCCACTGGAACCAAGATCAGACGGCACGCAACAGGGACCGTGGACTCCGCTGGTCGCCGAGCCTCGTCTCCTATCGCTGCCCCACGTGCCTCCCGGATTCAGGGGTGCAGATGAGCCCCCCGTGCCTGTGCCGTGCAGAGGCCACTGACATCTACACGCTGTTCCTGCTGGCATTTCTCGTAGGACGCTGCACACGGAGAACGTCCTGGACAGGCTCTGAGCTCCTTGAGAATGGGACCTCGTTTCCACCTCACCCTCCCATGTGGTGCGATCCACAGGGTCTGGGGCAGCAGGTCTGGGGTGGTGAGGACACACTGCATGTCTCATGAGTTCCCGAGTCACGCTGGAGCTGCTGGCCCAGGGGCCCCACTCTGGGTAGCAAAGCTCGAGGGCCTCACTTCGAATCTCATTCAGTGCTTGTCAAATGCACGTGTGTTCTGGAATCGAGTATCATGTATAAAAACCCCCTGAACACCGTAAAACATTTATGAACATAATAGGACCAGATGTGGCTACTGATTATTAAATATTTTTTAATAAATAAAAAAAAGAAAAATATTGTAAAAGATATTTTTCATTGTATGAGTAATATGCCATTGTAAAATGTTCTTTAAAATTTTATTAAATTTATTTCATTTTAATTTATTGGATAAATTTTAAAATTAATCTGAAATTTAATGGCAATTTAAATAAAATTTTTATTTTTTTTAATTTTATTTTAATTTAATTTTGTTTACTGATCAGAGAGAGAGAGAGTACAAGCAGAGAGAACAGCAGGCAGAGTAGGCACAGCAGGCAGAGGGAGAAGCAGACTCATTGATAAGCAAGGAGTCCAAAGTGGGACTTGATCCCAGAACCCTGGGATCACCATCTGAGCCGAAGACAGACACTTAACCAACTGAGCCACCCAGGGGTCCCTAAATAAAAATTTTAAAGAGTTAAACTATTTTTTTATTCAAGAAGAATTAATTCAGACAATGTCAATGAATTCTTATAGACACTAAATCTTTTAATAATATGTTTAGAAATTTAAGAGTCAAAGATACTCCCATATAGTATATATTTCAAATGAAGTGTATCACTTCATGTAATTTATTTGTCTAAGTCAGTAATCTGAATGCTGTTATTGACAGAGTATTATTTTTTCCTCTTATTTTCTTACTAGCCAGGAGGACTATCACAAACAAAGCAAAGTGAAGACATAATAATTCTACTTTATATTCTTGCATGTGCTTCTCATGGTTCTCTCATATTTACTACTCCATTTAACCTTAATGGTATATCTCATCTTTATTTGGTTTTATTCTTCTACTAGTCCTGTAATAGAGAGCAAGCAATATATATTGATTCAAACAAAAAAAAAATTTATATCTTTTATACGGACTTCCTTAACATGGAATGATTCTTAAAACATTTTAGAAGAATATGGAGTTGACCACTGCCTCCATCCCTGAAGAAAAAAAAAATAAATATAAATATATGTGTGTATGTGTGTGTGTATGTGCATGTATATATGTATATATGCATATATGCCTGAAACTTATTAATTTGACCTTACTTGAGAAAGGGACTTTGCAGATGGAAGTAAGTTAAGGATCTTAGGATAAATTCATACTCTTCTGGGTAGGCTTTAAATCCAATTACAGTTCTTCTAAAATATTGTAAAAGGCAGAGAGAGGTTTGGGAGACAAAGATGTAGAGAAACAAATTATGTGAAGAAGTAGGCACAGAGATTGTGGAGTTATGCAGCCCCAAATCAAGGGCCATCTAGAGCCACTGGAAATTTTAAGTCAAGGAAGGATTTTCCTCTTGAGCCTTTGGAGGGAGTGCAGCCCTACTGACAGGTTAATTTTAAACTGCTGAGCTCCAAACATTTTAGAGACTATCTTTCTGCTGTTTTTAAGCCACTGAGTGTGTGGAAATTTGGTATAGCACCTTTAGGAAAAAAAATATGAAGTGTATTACCTAACATAGAAATTTCTAAGTTATCATACATCATTATTTTTTCCCAAGATATTTCCCCCATATTTTTACAAATAATACCTTCTGTTTGGGCAAAAATCTATAGAATTCAAAATTTTGGATAGAAAAATTGGCCATATCATACAAAATGTACTTATTTTTCTATTACAAATAATTTACCATGTCTATTCTTATATTCTGAAGTACTGAGTTTGAAAAAATCATACAAATGTTCATAGGGCATGGATGATCATATTTTGCGTGCAAAAATGGATGTTCTAAGCCTAAACTGCAAATGAGCATTAGACAATTTCAACCCATGTGTGTAATTACCTGCTTTTGTGGTTCTGAGAAAGCAACTCAGACTTAGAATGTATGTCTAAAAGTGTCAACTTTCAGCCATTCTTCCCATAAAAGTTTTGCTTTAGCTGGAATAGATAAAGGCTTTCTGAATAAAATTTGTCACACCACACAAGCATGTCTCATCAATTGCCTTCATGTGGTCAAATTCGATAAACGCAATTATAGCCTGAGCAATGATAACCATTTCCTATCTAATAAAACAGAGTAAGTGAACATTACAACTCTGCAATAATTTATAGTATTGGGCATAATCTGTGAGGTCGGGTACAGGGGACATTTCTAACTCAGGATGATTGAGTGTTCAGCTTGAGCCAAGGAATACCATTTATAGAGCCAAATTCAGGTAGCAACTTGAAAGTTCTGAAAATGGAATCTTTCTTATATTCAGTGTAAGTGTTAATGGTTTCACAGAATTCTACTGGGCAGTACATCAGTAACAAACACATACTATATTATATTTCATATAGGTTAGGGTACCTTGATCATGATTTAAAAGTGATTGTCTTAAACTTAATAGATTCTTCCATAGGCTTCACTGGAGTGTAGAGGTTTACTGGTGTCCCCTGAATCGATTTTATCAGTCTGTAAATTGGTAAGAACTGTCTCCTAGGGTCATAGAATTGTGCACATAGCATTGTTTCTATTTTACAGAAATAATGTAGACTTGTGCATGTTATACCCTTGTAGAATTGAAATATGATGAGGTCAGTTAACTTGCATTCATTATTCATGCACTGCATGCTCCTAGAGAAGTTCTAAGCTTTGAAGGTATTTTTAAATTGCATTTTGCATAGTTGTCTATGCTGGTTTCTAATTCTTTTTGAGACTAATGTTTTTATCCTCCATAGTGTACTTCTGTATCCTAGAATATTTTTGCTTCAGTATTATCTCTTTTGATTCTTAGAATCACTCTGTGAAAAAATATTTTAGAGAAACTATTATAATGCACATTTTTAAAATTTGTAAATCAAGACCAGAAGTTTATGAATTGCCTGGCTACATGATGAGATCAGAGTGGTGGCATCTTCTCTCTGATGCTCTGTCTTAAATCCCATTTTCCTCATTAGAATTTTCCAAAGAGATTATAAAATATCCCTGGAGTTTAAACAAAAACTGACACCATATCTGCAATTACCTGAAGGAATTTTTGTTGGTTGCCCAGACCTGTGATAACCTGAGCACAGATTTTATATATAAGGATTTTAGATATTCATATTTAGATATTATGATATTACTTAGGAGATATGAGCACTCCTACCAAATCAGAATATAGGACCATAAAAATTAAGAAAAAAATAAAGAAGAAGAAGAAAAAACAAACTTCAGGTAAATATTATGTTGGTCAGAATAAGTTAGTGTGGTTAACATAAATAAATAAATAACCCCAAAGGTAGTGTCTTAAAACAACAAAGGTTATTTTTCATTCATCAAATAATGTCCAAAGTGGGAAGGGGTAGGGGTGAGCTGGCATTGTTCATTGTGGTCACTTAGGAATCCAGACTGATAAACTCTTTACTTTAACACATGCTTCCATGATTGCCATGGCAAAGAAAGAGCATAGCTAGAGGATTGCTCTTCTGAAATTAAATATTTCATCATGAAAATGATTTGTGTCATTTCTACCTACAATTCACCAGAACTAGTCATACCTAATTTCAAAGGGATGAGCAAAGCACAATACTCAGGTGTGACTGGAAGGACAGGCAAGCCAGTTGAATGTCAGTCAAAAATTGAAATGTTTGCCACAAATACAAAGGTAGACTTTTCCTAAAAGGTATGGCTAGGGCACCTGGGTGTCTCAGTGGATTAAGCCTCTGCCTTTAGCTCAGGTCATGATCTCAGGGTCTTGGGATCGAGTCCCACATCAGGCTCTCTGCGCAGCAGAGAGCCTGCTTCCCCCTCTCTCTCTGCCTGCCTCTCTGCCTACTTGTGATTTCTCTCTCTCTCTGTGTCAAATAAAGAAATAAAATCTTAAAAAAAAAAAAAAACAAACAAACAAAAAGGTTATGGCTAATCTTTTGGAATGTAATGTGATTCAAAGCACGATAATACTTGTAGGATCTGAGAAGTGAAAGAGGCCTTCGCATTTATGGGAGCTAGTCTCTAATTAATGCAGAACTTTTTCCTTAAACCTCCATGAATTCTCCCTGAAAATTTCCAGTATTAAGATACTATTGGACCTAGTAGTTGTTATTCTAGTAGACATTCTACTGGACTTTATTACTGAAGCTTATTTATGTTGCCCTAGGCCTCAATCTACGAAACTGAGACTCTCACTTATCAACTCTTGTTCTGCCTTCTGAGCACCATATAACATTACAAATGGATTTGAAAAAAAAAAAAAAAAATCACAACACTAGCTGAAGTAGTATTTAAGGAACCGCAGACTGTAGAGCTAATCCTTGACAACCAGATGAAACATCTACAAAATTACAACTGGCTTTTAGGATCTATCTTATTTCTCTACCTTATCAGGTGGCCTGCAACCCTTACATTGTTAATTCTAACGAGGAAGTCTTAATTTGAAAATACAATTTATCTTACCTCTTTATACCCTTAAAAATGCAATCCTGAAAGCACAAATCAGGTATGACTTACAAGCAGTAGGATATTTGTCAAAAAGGCAAAATAATAATAATAATAATAATAATAATAATAATAATATCAGTGAGGACATGGAGAAACTAGAATCCTTCCACATTGCTAATGGGAGTAGGAAATGGTGGAACCTCTGTGGAAAACAGTAAGATAGTTCCTCAAAAAATAAAACACAGAATTATCATATGATCCAATTCTACTTTTTTTTTAAGATTTTATTTATTTATTTGACAGATAGAGATCACAAGTAGGGAGAGAGGGAGGCAGAGAGAGAGAGAGAGGAGGAAGCAGGCTCCCCGCCAAGGAGAGAGCCCGATGCGGGGCTCGATCCCAGGACCCTGGGATCATGACCTGAGCTGAAGGCAGAGGCTTTAACCCACTGAGCCACCCAGGCGCCCCTCCAATTCTACTTTTATACCTAAAATTATTGAAAGCAAGAATTTTTTTTTAAGACTTTATTTATTTATTTGACAGAGAGAGATCACAAGTAGGCAGAGAGGCAGGCAGAGGTGGGGGAAGCAGGCTCCCCGGTGAGCAGAGAGCCGGACATGGGGCTCGAACCCAGGATTCCGAGATCATGACCCGAGCCAAAGGCAGAAGCCCAACCCAGTAAGCCACTGAGGCGCCCCAAGAATTTTAACAAATATTTGCTTATCTATGTTCATGGAGCAATATTGACAATAGCCAAAATGTGGAAACAATCCAAATGTCCATCACGAGATAAGCAGGAAACAAAACATAGTGTGTGTACATGTGTGTATTCACACACACATATATACATATGGAACTATATATATATATATATATATACACACACACACATAGATATGATGTAATATTATTCTTAAAAAAGAAAACTTTACACATGGCTCAACATGAATGAATATTGAAGACATTATGCTAAGTGAAATAAGCCAGACACACACACACACAAACACACACACAAACAGATATATATATAGTATAGTTCCACTTATATGAGTTGTCAAATTTGTAAAAACAGAAAATAGAAAGTCACCCGGAGCTACAGGGATTGGAAAATGGGGAGTTATTATTTGATGATTATAGAGTTTCAGTTTGGGAAGATTAAAAAAAGTTTTGGAGATGGATGGTGGGAATGGCTATACCATAATGTGAATATACTTAATGCCACTAAACTATACACCCAAAAATGGTTAAAATGGGTTTAAAATCATGTATGCTTTATAACAATAAAAAAGGGAAAAATATAAGTCTGGTTCATACTGAAATATATTTTTAAGGCTTTAAAAAAGCAATTTCCCAAGAGACTTAATCAGATGTGTTTGATAAACACATACAAAATATACATGCAATTAAGTAGAGGTCCAAAGAAACTGTCAGCATAAAAATGAAGATCTCATCAAATAAATGTTGTCTAATTCCAAGAAAATTTGACCATGACCTGGAGTGGGAAATGGATCACCTATTGCTATAGGATTCATAATATACAAATAGCTGTTTATATGGGATATACTCAAATTATGCATGCTTTTCTAAATTGCTAACACATGGAGGAAGTGATAACGAGGATAAGGTTTACTTATTAGATTCTTTATTTAGAGGCTATCAGTCTCACAATATCTGTTAAATAAGAATACTCAATTTGAACTTATTTCCAAGTGAAAATATTGCCCAATCACTAATACTTTACCACATAACTCAGTTCCAATATTAATACACTTAGCTTTTCCTCTTTAGACTGAAAGGAGCTGCTGTTACCTTTTTTCCCCAAACAGGGTACTGCATTAGTGTTTTATTGCTTCACGAGTAGGAATCCAAGAAATGAAGCAAACTTCAATCATTTTTTCATACAGAGAATTAGTATCTCATGTGACCCCAATTTGCCTCATCTCTGGATTTTACTTTCAAAGTTAACTTGCCTGGTACTCTTGGATTCATGCCTGAAACAAGTTTGACTATTGTCATCAGGAAAGCAAATCTCTCCATTACAAAAGCATCTAAGTAAGAAGGAGCCACAAGATGAAGTGAGGCAATAAAAGAAAAGCTTAAGTCCTCCAAAAGAAATGTTTGTGTAAAATGGTAATTTGGAGAAGAGGAACAAAGGAGGATGTAGTATTGCATGGAGCACTGGATGTGATGTATAAACAATAAATTTTGGAACACTGAAAAAAAATTAAATTAAATTAAAAAAAGAAAAAAGAAAAGAAAAAGGGATGCAGACCCAAAGGCTGAGCCAGAGTGAAAGGATATGGAGTCAAGAACAGCTGACTTCTTGTATTTCTGATAAAGGATTAACTTTAGGAAAGAAAGAGGATACAGACTGTGCATGGAATTATCAGATAAAGAATGTTGGCATTAAGGGTTGTTTCATAGGTGGGTTCTCACAAAAGACTTTCTTTAATCAATTATGCTTATTCCACCTTTGGCATTTATCTTTTCACTTTATTTCCACCTTTTATTCATCTTTCCTTTCTTTTTTTCATTATTCCTTTTTTATCTTCTATTCCTTTATTCTTTTAAAAACCTCCCTTTTAAGTTATTTGCTTTCATTCATCATTAAGCATTAATTTCCCTTTGCCCTAATTTTGTATTAATTCTACTCTCTACCTCCCACCAACCCAACTCCATGACCCACTGATTATATTGTCTTTCTCTTGTCCATCACACCATCTAGTCCCTGGTGTTCTATAGTAGCTCTTCGTAAGTATGGACATTTTAATAACACTTGGAATGGAACTTATACTAAATGCCTATATCATCTGCTTTCAGAAGCATTTTTTTCAGCCTCATATGAGGAATAAATAGTTCATAAACTTGATGGTTCTTTTTTCTTTATGTGCAATTTCATAATCATGGTTTCCATTTAAAGGAATCCATTCCATATTATTTTTCTATTGTTATAACATGTAACAAATTACCAGAAAGCTAACAATTTAAAATACCACATATTTATTATTTTACAGCTCCTTAGTTCAGGAGTCTAGCACTGATCAGGCTAAAATCTAGGTATCAGCAGGCTCCTTCCTCCTGCAGGCTCCAGGATAGAATCCATTTCTTGTCCATTCATGTAGCTGATAGAATTCTAGTCCTTGCAGTTGTAGAACTGAGATCCCCATTTTCTTGCTGTTTTTCCTAACTTAGAGGTTACCGCATTCCTCTGCACATGGTTCCCTTCTTTCATATTGAGAGCCAGCAATGGCAGTTTGAACCCCTCTCACAATCCAAAACTTCTTTCCACTGTTGCATCTCTCTGACCCAATCTTCTACCTCCTTCTTCCACTTTTATGGACTCAAGGGATTAGACTGGGCGAAATTACCTAATCCATGATAGTTTGACAGCTTTCCTTCGAATATCTCTGGTTTCCCTGCTCTACTTATTTTTATTATAATTTTTATTCAATAAAGTATATCATACTCAAAGACTTGCAAGAACTGTCAGGCTCTGAGAAGTCATGATTGTGTCATTCAGGATCCAAAAGGAAGAAAATGGATTTTAAAGGAAAACCACTGAAGGAAGCCAATTGTGAGGCATCAAGGTTTAGCAACAATGGGAATGCATTATAACCCCAGGCCTAAAGAAGAAAGGGAGAATAATAATGTTGCTGGGGCCTTAGGAGAACTGGAGACATGGACAAGGAGCTACTTAATCTGAGCTGTTATTGTAGTCAAAAACAACTACTTTTAGAATTATGGCAACAGCACATTCTGCTTGGGGGAAGTGGGGGGGAGAAGTATCTACACATCTCTCTTCAGCACTCTGACATTGTCAGCTTATTCCTCTAGCCAGAGCCTATCAGAAACTAGAAATAAGAAAGTATGACAATGGAGTCTACAAGGGTTAGAAGCTCTTTTACTTCAGGCATGGTACAGTAAAAGGGTGGAGACTAGATATGTGTGAAAGTGGTGGGCTGAAGGAAACAAACACAGTTTGTTAGCCTAGTAAAACAGGATGGGATTTTTTTTTCTATAAATGACCTTACAGTACATACTTGGGCTTAGTGGACCAGAGTCTCTGTAGCAACTACTCAGCTATGACTATATAAAGAAAAAGCAGCTCTAGATAATACATAAGTGAATAGGTATGGCTAAGTTCCAAAACAATTCTATTTATATAAACAAAAGGCTGGACTGATTCGGCCCATGAGCCATAGTTTGCTAGACCCTCATTTAGGGCATAGGCATTACAATCAGGTGGAAACTTAAATCTTTGTGCCACAAATTCATAGCTCAGACTGCCTGTTAACATCAAATATCTAATCTCTCCTACTGTCAGGTTAAGATGACATTTTCGAAACTTCTTCATACTGAGGAATAGCTTTGTGGCTAAGTCCTGGCCAGTGGGGTACATAGAAGCGAGATTTACAACTGTTACATGGTTTTCTTAAAGGAAGAGGATATACCCTCTGCTTTCCCTTTCCTCTTTCCTACTAGTTTGATTTTGGACTTGGTGGATGTGATGATGACTCATCTTTGACCATGCAGAGAAAAACAATGTCCTAGAGAATAGTGGATAATAAAGTGTAACTAGCCTGTGTTGCTAGCATCTTGGAGCTACCCTGAGAGTCCCATGGTTAGTTATTCTGATTTTAGGTAAGGACATAGACATGTCTCCTATTTAAGGTATAATTCCCAGGCTTTGATTCAGCAGTTACTTTTATCCTTTGAGTGGTCTCTAAGACTTACTTCATTTTCCTATAAAATAGGAGTATTACTGCCATACAGAGTTGTTGTGGAGCCTTAATAAATAGCTTTGTCAAGTCAACAGGAACGTATCAGACATTCAGTGAAATATTCAAGGAAAATGATATCAAGAGCCCATTATTATATTAGGCATTGTGAGAAATACAAATTAAATATCAGAGACAATATAATCTAATTTGGAGTATGATTCCATTATTACTCATTCTTGTGTCCTCAGAAGAGCTCCTTTTAAGTTATCTGGAAATCAAATAGGAGAGCATATAATTTGAAGTCAAAATTATATTGTATGTTTTACCAAGTAGCCTTGATATTCTTCATGATAGGATTCTAGAAAGTATGTTATAAGAAGATTATCACACTCCAACAAAGAAACAATTGAGTGTTTAATCACTGCCAAGCACTGAGAGTAAAATGAGTTACAAATGTGATCAGCACAGTATTTTTCTTAACATATAGTCCAAGGAATAAAATAACTACAAATCAAAGTCTTCACAGGCATTTGAAATCTAATCTAGACTCACAAACTCACAAGTGAGAAAACAGATCCAGAGAGTTCCATGAGCTTATGGTCTTTCCAATTTGGTATTATCTCCCATTCAGGACAAGAGAGAAATTCCCAAAAGCAAAAATGATCCTGCAAAGGAAGATCAAGGTGGAGGAATAAGAGATGCACTAAGCATGCAGGTATTCCCTTCCCAGTTCTGCAAAGAATCTTGAAGCTACCTGCCCCTTTATATTTCCAAATCACATTCAACTGCATCTTCCCTATATTTATGGATCTATATTGGTATTAGTATTAGAATAGTTTAAATAGATTTTAGAATAGAATATTTAAATAAATTATTTAATAAATTATTTAATTGTTCCTCATAGCATATAAAAGTACACTAGATTTCTTTGGTATTCTCTTCATGTGTACTGTGAACCATCTCAGATTCATCTTATTGCACCCCCTTTCTCTATCACAACCCCTACACCCCAATCTGTTATGCAAATATATGCAGTTCTCTGCAGTATTTTCTTGTTTTTCATGTCCCCAAGACTTTGTTAACACATATACCTTTTGCTAAAATGTTTTGGCTCCACATTACTCCCCTGGTTTATTTCTATCTGCTCTTCAGGACTTAGTTCCTTATCTTCTTCTGGTCCTCTTAGGTAAAGTGCCCCTTACTTATTCTGTCATGGTCTGATAACATCTACTTGTCCCCCACTACTGTCTTTCTTCTGGGTATTCTCAGATAAAAGCAGTTGTTCAACCAATGTTCAAAGCCACAGGTATAATTAAAGATTAGAATCTAGGTTTTTTCACTCTCAGTCTACTTTTAACTCTTTTACATTATCTTATTTGAGTCCTATAAAATAAATATAAAAACCTTCTCCATGTCATTTGTTATGCTCCACAAATAAGTGAAACCATATGATACTTGACTCTCTCTGCTTGACTTATTTCACTCAGCATAATCACTTCCAGTCCCGTCCATGTTGCTACAAAAGTTGGGTATTCATCTTACCTTTTTTTTTTTTTATAAACATATAATGTATTTTTATCCCCAGGGGTACAGGTCTGTGAATCACCAGGCTTTCACACTTCACAGCACTCACGATAGCACATACCCTCCCCAATGTCCATAACCCCCTCCCCCTCTCCCACCCCACCTCCCCCCAGCAACCTCCAGTTTGTTTTGTGAGATTAAGAGTCATTTATGGTTTTTCTCCCTCCCAATCCCATCTTGTTTCATTTATTCTTCTCCTATCCCCCTAACCCCCGATGTTGCATCTCCACATCCTCATAGCAGGGAGAGGAGAAGGAAGTTGAGGGAAATTGGAAGGGGAAGCGAACCATAAGAGACCATGGACTCTGAAAAACAACCTGAGGGTTTTGAAGGGGCGGGGGTGGGAGGTTGGGGAAACCAGGTGGTGGGTAATAGGGAGGGCACGTATTGCATGGAGCACTGGGTGTTGTGCAAAAACAATGAATACTGTTACGCTGAAAAATAATAAATTAAAAAAAAAACCTCAAAATTATGTGCATAAAAATACAATTCTATGTAATTATATTTCATGTCTAAACATTTTAGTATTAGTTATAATCAACAATAACTTCACTTGTCTTAGACTTTAGCAGAAATTGGAGTAACTGCCCAATAGGTTTGTGAGGGAAATTTGCTATATACAAATTTTTAAAAAGTAACTAATGGGGGCACCTGAGTGGTTCAGTGGTTAAGCCTTTGTCTTTGGCTCAGGTCGTGGTCTTGAGGTCCTGGGATCAAGCCCTACATCAGGCTCTCTACTCAGCAGGGAGCCTGCTTCCCCCTCTCTCTCTGCCTGCCTCTCTGCCTACTTGTGGTCTCTTTCTCTCTCTCTCTCTGTCAAATAAATAAATAAATAATTAAAAAAAAAAAGTAACTAATGACTTAGAGTCATAATAATAAGCTAAAAATGTGAAATAAGCCAGTATGTTCCATAGAATATAAGGAGGGAGAGAAAAAACTTCAGCTGTTATGAATGAGAAAGGCCTAATGGAGAAAGAATCATTGATTTAACTGAAAGCTATATATACTTTCAAAAGCTTACAAAGGGGTAGACAATTTTCAAGATTTGGTGGTTACAAAAAATGAGAAGAAAAAAAGATGAGAAGTGAGAAGTAACAAAACCTATTTTTGCAATATACTTGCTCTGAGAAATGTTTAAATTAACATGATAAATAATATCACACTATATTTTCATTCAGCTAATTAATATGCATTTTCTCAAGATTTTCCTCTGGGGAATGGGTCAAGTTTTACATTGCAGCACGTTTGTCCAAGTAGCTTATGCAGAAATCAGAAGGCACATGACAGCAGCATAATCATGGCATGCTCTTTTAGCTCCAAATATATTTAATTTCTATAAATTCAAATAATCACTTTGACTCAAATTTTTCATTTGTAATTAAATCTAAGCGGTTATACTTTTAATCTCAGCAATGGTGGGTTCAGACTTCATCCCACCCTAGACAAATTCTAGGAGACATTTATTCTGAACACTGACTTTAGGACACATCCAAGCTGGTGACACTGAATATCAAAGAAAATAGAACACAGGCAAAGCAATTAATTTGAAATCACTATGGTGATGAGGTAGAGGATTTATTAAAATACATTTAACCCATATTTAGTGAGCACTTATATGTCAGCACTGTGCCTGATTTAGAGATGAAGAGGGCAAGTGACACAAGCCCCTGCTTCAATGAGCTTACAGTTGGCTAGAGCATGATGTTAAAACAGTGAATGGGCATGTGTTCAAGACTATATATTTGGTTGCATTCCATGCTTTAGCTAACCCACCAGAACTCTTCTAGAAATAAGAGTACCAGTGATCACAAAGTGACATCTAAGTTACAATGTAGTTGGTTAAGTTTACAGAGATCATTTTTTAATTTTTCAATTTTTTAAATTTCTTTTCAGTGTACCAGAATTGATTGTTTATGCACCACACCAAGTGTTCCATGCAATACATGCCCTCCATCATACCCACCACCAGGCTCACCCAACTTCCCACCCCCCACCCCTTCAAAACCCTCAGATTGTTTTTCAGAGTCCACAGTCTCTCATGGTTCACCTCCTCCTCCAATTTCCCCCAACTCCCTTCTCCTCTCCATCTCCCTGTGTCCTCCGTGTTATTTCTTATGCTCCACAATAAGTGAACCCATATGATATTTGACTCTCTCTGCTTGACTTATTTCACTCAGCATAATCTCTTCCAGTCCCGTCCATGTTGATACAAATGTTGGGTATTCATCCTTTCTGATGGAGGCATAATACTCCATCATGTATGTGGACCACATCTTCCTTATCCATTGGTCCGCTGAAGGGCATCTTGGTTCTTTCCACAGTTTGGTGACTGGCCATTGCTGCTATGAACATTGGGCTACAGATGGCCCTTCTTTTCACTACATCTGTATCTTTGAGGTAAATACCCAGTAGTGCAATTGCAGGGTCATAGGGAAGCTCTATTTTAATTTCTTAAGGAATCTCCACACTGTTCTCCAAATTGGCTGTACCAACTTGAATTCCCACCAACAGTGTAAGAGGGTTCCCCTTTCTCCACATCCTCTCCAACATTTGTTGTTTACTGTCTTGTTAATTTTGATTATTCTAACTGGTGTAAGGTGGTATCTCAATGTGGTTTTGATTTGAATTTCCCTGATGGCTAGTGATGATGAACATTTTTTCATGTGTCTGATAGCCATTTGTATGTCTTCATTGGAGAAGTGTCTGTTCATGTCTTCTGCCCATTTTTTGACATGATTTTCTGTTTTGTGTGTGTTGAGTTTGAGAAGTTCTTTATAGATCCTGGATATCAGCCTTTTGTCTGTACTGTCATTTGCAAATATCTTCTCCCATTCCATGGGTTGCCTCTTTGTTTTGTTGACTGTTTCCTTTGCTGTGCAGAAGGTTTTGATCTTGATGAAGTCCCCAAAATGCATTTTCGCTTTTGTTTCCTTTGGCTTTGGAGACATATCTTGAAAGAAGTTGCTGTGGCCGATATCTAAGAGGTTACTGATTATGTTCTCCTACAGAGGTCATTTTCAGTACAATGGCAGAGGAAACAGATTCACTTCTGAATGAGTCTGACTCCTTATTAAGTTTGACACATGATAATTCAAAAATCAATCATATTTTTTCTAGGCTTGGTTAAAAAAATCAGTTCTGCCACTGAGGCGATCTAGTATGCTAAAATTAATATTGGGCTAGATGGCAGGGGTGTGGCTATCGAGTTGTGGAGCTACTTTGACTCATTCAGTGATTTGGAGCAGTATTATTTAGTCTGAATTTCAGTTTTTTCACCTGAAAAATAATAAGAGTTTGGTATATGAACTCTTACCTTTCTTCTATTCAAAAATTTCATAAATCTTGAGATTTTCCATATTATTCTATATCTCAATGTCTTCTTCTGTTTAGGAATTCTTAAAGTATTTGCAACCCTGGTAATCTAACAGTAGTATTTTTTATGTAGTCCTTTCATATTTATAGAGACTAGTATATGTTAAATTTGAGATTATAGCTGTGGAATTCTGAGACTGGTCTTTTCACATCTCCCACTGAGTAAGATTAAAAACAGAGGTTGTTTTAAAAGGGTAAAGAAAATATTTTTTAGTACATAAATGACTGTCTTGCCTCATCAATAATACAATAAGCCACTAGAGGTCAGGGGCTCTGGCTTTTACTTCCTTTTATTCTCCATAGTGATAAGTACACTAATGGAAGTAATCAAATCTTAGTAAAGTATGAGCTATTTAATAACATAAAGAGGTACTAAAGATAACCCTAATAGAGGAGTAGAAGATGCCTGAACCCTTAATGAAATAAAATTACTTTTTAAATAAACACCTACTGCCTATCTCCAATATGCAAGAAGACTGTCATTACAATGTCCTTTGTCTTCACTCAACAGTTGGAAATACTTTCACCAAAGCCTTTAATGCATTTCAAAATTGATTTTTAAGGAATGGACTTAAGGAACAAATCTAAGTCAGATCTTGCACTAGCTATTATTATTTTGTTTGTAGGAATCTGGTTGGTAGAATTTATCTGTAACAGATGCAATCTTGACTTTGAAATCTTTTCACTCTCATAAAACCAGAAAATGTGTTTGTTGATTCAGCTCAACAAGGTATGTTTATTGTTATGTTATGTTATCAACTTGTATGTCTGATCATGTCTAGAGAGTAAAACCCTATTGTGCAATTACCTTTGGGGTGCAAGAAGCTGAGTGTTGAGGTGGAAGCTGCACCTAGAGCTCCTAGGAAAATTAGAGTAAGGTTATACGTCACTGTCTTCTTCCAATATATGCCTAATTGTCATTATAAAATGTAGAACAAAAACAGTGCTTATTTCCACAAGAGATTCAAGCTCATTTTTTTTAGCAAAATATGTGTCAATTTGGAGATTAAAGGAGAAATTCAACATACACTGGAAAAGCATTGTTCAACCTGTTAAATGCAGATCTGTTTAAATTCCAAGTGACCCTTTGCACCCGAACTTGCCAATCCACATGACGCCATGATTAAATTTTATAAAGAGTTCAATTTAAATACTACATTAATGCAACATTAAGGCTGACATTTTAAATCATTAATAGTTCTAAGCCAAATAATTCAGAGTTACCTTTCACAGCCACTGTCACCGAGGCAAATTTATACCTCACTTATTTTTATAATAAATTCAGCACGAAAATTGAACATATGCACACAAACCAAAACAGTTTTTCTCCTCAAGAAGCATGTAATTACCAAGGCTTTTCAAATACAGTACAAAGCAAAAGGACAATTTCACATTTATCAAGTTCATTTGATGAACACAGATGAATCCAGATAGCTGACATGTCGGAATCTGATTTCATTTCTTAAACTTACCAAATAATTAATAACATTTTCTGTGTTTCACTATGCCAGAATTACTTAACTACAGTGACAGAGGTTAACTATCCCATGTTTTGGTTAATTTACATTTGACTGGATAAGGTAGTAAGACAGGTTTTTACGTGGAAATAGAAATGATTTGTATATGCCTATAATCTCTTTTTGAAAGCATTAGCTACAGAATATTGAGGCTACAGGGTGATTAGTTTGTCAGTTCTTACCAACTGATCATGAATTAATTTTTGAGTTGTTTGAAACAATCCAATTTTAGTTAATTTATGGACTGTTATTGTTTGTTTAGCCATGATCCATTTTCCCTATAGTTCTTCCTAAATAGTTTGGTTTTTTTAATGTTTTCCTTCTCTAAGTACTCTACATGCTTTAGACCTGTGCTATGAATGTAGTAGCCACTAGCTACATGTAGCTATTAAATTTAAATTGACTAAAATTGAATAAAAATAAAAGACATTAGGCACATTTCACATGCTTGATAGCCACATATGGTTAGTAGTTGTCACACTGAGCAGCACGGATATATGGAACATTTCCATCATTGCAGAACATTCTATTGACAGTGATAAGTTTAGATTTTAATGCTAGCTCCAAGGGAAAAAAAAAACTAGATTGAATTAAATCTCTCTCTCTCTCTCTCTCTCTCTCACACACACACACACACACACACACACACACTCCTTTCCACTTACCTGTCAAGGTAAACTTTAGAATTCTTGCTAGAAATCCTGGAAAGGTAAAACAGTCCTTGATAACATGAACATTTTGAACCAATAAACCCTGAAGCCTGTCCAACCTCTGGATTTTCCAGATAGATGTCTCAATCGATTCCTAATAATGTTTAAGCCAAGTTTGGATTTTGTTTTGATTTTAATTACTTGCTACATTTAGACATTTCAGTGGTATAATCTATAAGTACCTATATAGTACACGATTTTATTATCATTGTGTTAAGCAGTGTTGAAAATTATAAACGTAAAACAGGCATGGATATACTTTCAAAGAATTTGCCCTTTATCTGTAGAAGAAAGATATATTACCGATTTAGATATTAAAATCTATAGAACAGGCTATGAGTACATTTAAAATTCATAAAGAAAGGTCACTGAGGGTTGGACTGTTCATGAATATCTAAAGATTGAGGTCTGGCTTATCTCAGCCTTGAAGGATGGCATGGGTTGGCCGAGAGCAGATGAGCTCGTTCTAGTCCACTCTAAGTTGGCCGTTCGGGCTAAAAATTAAATGACCTGTTATGGGTAACAATAACAGAAAGCACTACTTCTATATTCATTACCAGTTCAAATTTCAAAAATATGAAATGTGTGTTATAATTATTCACCTTAATATTAAAGGTGAATGTGTCATTAAACATGAAAGCAGAAAGAGAATCAAGGTTCAGAAGTGGAGAAAATGCAAATAATTTCTTTCTTTTTTCCCCCCCACTGTCACAAATCTATCTATGGTGACAAGCATATACAATAATAGTAGCAGTATTAACACTAATGATAATACCACTACTATTAAAAATATAATAAAAACATTTAAAAATAGTTCTCAGTGCTTAACAAGTCTTATTTATGAAAAATATTCATAGTAAAATATTGCAGATGAGGAGGCTGAGACTCAGAGTTTAGTAAATTGCTAGAGACCACACATTTAGGAAGTGATAGAGTCAAAGTTTCAACCCATATTTGTCTGACACAAAAGCAAATACATTGAACTATTATGCTATAAAATGCAGGTATTTCATTTTTTGTTATGAAAGTTAATATGTCCACAATATGAAAAGCAATTTCATTAGTCAAAATATTAAGAGATTTGGATATTTAGAGCTTTTTCCTACAAAGCATATGCTTGAGTAAAGAAAATTTTACTCAGAAATACAGTTTCAAATGTTTATATTTTGAGTCTCTAAAAGCTTACACAGTACTTCTACCTAGATCTCTGTATTGGATGGACTCTAAGGCAGCCCCAGTGATCCCAGTCTCCTATGTTGGCTTGCCTAGAAACTTACTTCTAAATGATATGTTATAGCAAATGTGATGGAATGTTACTTCCAGAATTAAGCTATAAGAGTTGTAAATTCTATCTTGCTCTCCCCTACTGGCTTCAATGAAGTAAGCTTCCACATGGGGAGACCCATCTGTCAAGAAACAGGGTTGTTTCCAGTTAAAAGTGTCAAGGAAATGAGGCCCTCAGGCCAACATCTTTCAAGAAATTTGAAGCCTAGCAATAACCACAACCTACAACCACAGTTTGGATGAGGATCCTTCCCCACTTGTATCTTCAGATGAGATCTCAGCCCTAAGTGATGCTTTGATTGTAAAAGACCCTGAAGCAGAGGACCCATCTTAGTCCTGTCTGTATTCCTGACCCAAGGAAACTGTGAGATAATATAGGTGTGTGTTGCTATAACTAACTGTGTACTAACTTATTATATAATAATAAATAACTAATATCATTACCAATTTATTAGCAAAACCTGGGATGTCAGTCAAGAAATAGTTTTATTTTTATTTAGCAAGGAGAAAATCAAGTTTCTGATAAGTTATGTTAATGAACCCAGGTTTATTTTTAATATTCTTTCCTACTCCTGTCACTAAGGCAATGCCTTGCACTAGATTTAAATGTTTAGAAAAGTGGAAGTATATGTTTTACCTTCCTTATGGTGGAAAACATCTTTATCTGTATGACCTAAAAAATAAATGCAAATGGTCTGATTTGAATATCTGATCTTGGTTTTAAATTGGTTCATCATAGTCACTTATTTCAATGTCCAATCTCAGTGATCAGACATTCACATAAACACAGCTGCAAGGCTTAAAAATGGATTTCACAGACAGTCCTGATCCTTTCATTGCATTCTTCTACCTCAACACCTCAGTCAGCTAGCTATCCTCATTAGAATGGATTTAGGATCACTGTTTAAAAAAATCTAGATCATGCACCAGCATGAAGTGGGTAATATGAATATATAAAGACCAAGTGATGGCAGTTTGGATGCCATATTTGTTTTGGCTATAAATAGGAATGAAAGACTGATTATTTCATATATATTTTCTTTTAGGAAACAGGATCTAGCTAAGTGATAGAGGGGAAATACATCTTTGTTAGTGGAGCAAAACTGGATAATTCACACTGAACAATATAACCTTGCAACCTAGCTTATCTGGTTTATTCATCAGTTGTGGTTAATAGCTACCTAGAAAGTTCACTGGGTGATGGTACTATGACAACATGCTCTAGTTATGATGGTCAAATACTATATTAGATGCAGTTTGGGAATTTTATTTTTTTTCTGAGGATTTATTAGTATTAATGTCTAATATTGTGCATGCTACCAAAAAATGATTGAGAGATGATTGAGAGAAAGCTTAGCAATTATCTGATAAATATTATATTCTTTACATTTTTAATTTTCACAAGGCTTAATTTATGCCACTATGATTAGAATATGGCCAAAAGCTAGTGATTACAATTTGAGCTTTCAAATTGTAATTTGACGAGCCTCCTGGTACCCTGTCTTAATCTGCTTCTACCAGTAAAGGTAGGATGCATCTATAATCTATTACCCCTTCAAAAAATGACAGGGATTTACAATTCCTTGAATTCTTAGTGAAACCAGAAGCAATCTATAATTAATGTCATGTGCTTGTTTGTTTTGCTACAGTGCTTGTTCATTGTTCAATTTGCCCCATTTTTAAGTGAATTTCATGTAATGATGAAACTTGCCCCAGATATGCATGATTAAGAGTCAATTAGTGATATGAAGGTAACTATAGTAAGAACATTCAAGATATTCCAACCATGTTCTTGAAGACACTCTAGCACTATCTGTATGTCATGTGATAATTAATTTCACTGTTTCATTTTTTCAAATGTAAAGTGAGATTTAATGTGCTATGAGCCTCTGAAAAAAATATTTATTTCGGCAATATACAGCCCTTCATAAAAAGACTGTCGAATTTACATAGATTTAGATAGTTTGTGAGAATAGTCATTGATGTCAGTTAAAATGGATGATCTAACCTAGTGCAACCACCTAGTGTAACTTGATTAAATAATATGAGTATTCAGAGGGACAACAATATAGCTATCCCTCATTTCTTCCACTAAGTAAAATCTTAATGTAGGAATATATGATAATTTTTCTTCTTCATATATACTAGTGTGAACTTGTGCTTTCAGTCTTAACAACCACAACAATCTGACAAAATAATTCACATGTATGCATAGTTTGCATTTTTTTATTGTTGTTGTTTGTGTACTTATTTGTTTAAGAATAGCTAAAAGGTTATGGCTATGAGTGCCTTTTATCTATCACTAACACCTGTTCAGTGCTGTGAGATGGCTTTTGAAAAGTATTCACTAGATTCTATTTTCCTAAAACCAACATTGCTTATAATGTCTCAGTAGTTTATATTTGAGCATAAAAAGCAATATAATAATAGGATTTTTTCATAAAAATTGAATAATATAAATGAAAAGAAGAGAATTGTCACAATTATATCTAGAAGCATTAAAAGGGAAAGCAATAAAACAATAAAAGGCCATTTCAATAAAGATAAATAGCACTATAGTTTTGAACTGACTCTATGAAATAAAAGAAAACTTAGTTTATATCTGCATATTCAGTTGTAGTTACAAAAAGTTGTAATTACAAAAAGTATAATGATGGAACAAATTTGCAACTTCCTGATAATGCAATCAACCTATTGTCTCAAATTCCAGTATTTAGCCCAAAGTAGCTTTTTCCATTAATGAAATTAACCAAGCAATTTCCAAATGAGCTATCCTATATTCATATATAGCTTATGTATTAATATATATATGCATATATATAAATGCTTAAGTTCGTAATACTTTACAGGGATGATTTCATTGGCTGTATCAGCAATTAAGTAATGTTCACTCAACTGAATTAACTATTTCCCCTAGTGATCTCCTGTGAACATGGAACTATTGATTTCCTTTTTCTCATCATTGTGAATAATATCTGAATTCTGTTAAAGACTTGCTAGGTAAGTAACCAAAAATTTCATTTTCAAAATTATTTGGAATTCTTAAGATTAAAAGATATTATAATATATATTAACTTGGCAGTCTTGTGATATATATGTTACTAAACAACTTTTTCATTCAATAATTTTGTATTTTCAGGTATGGAGTTAATCGCAATTATGCTCTTGTCTTGAATACCTATGAGTGTTCAGGAGGATAACGTATGGTAGGTTATTAGCTCCATACCATATAAACAGAGAGGATGGGACCAGTGAATCAAGAGTCAGAACAAATGCACAGACAGGTTTCTCATACCTATCGACAATACTATCTTGGACAGTAATTCAATTATACTAATAGCATTGAAAAAGCATGTAACATGCTTAGAAATTTACTCTTTATTACGATGTGAAAAAAATATGCTCTTTTTTTCCTGTATGACTTGTAAACACCAAAAGAAATCCTTTGGGATGAAATAGCATAAAATAATAAAAGGCTTTCTTAAATGTAACTGCTTTTGGGATGAATTTCCCTGATTTAGTCTCCTTCTAGCTCTAATGGATATGCAAGGCAGGTCCCAGGAGTCTGACTAAAAGTAAAATAGGGTGAAAATTTTTATTTTCAGGGAAGTAATTTTCTCATGTAGTTTTTCATTATCTAAAAAATATTCTTTTACCTTAATTTTTCTATCCTATCAGGTGACATTTTTGCATTATTTCAAAGGGGAAAGAGCCCACAAATCCAGGCTAAATTTTATCAACTGAACAACACCAAATTATATCAAAGGCAGCTTTTTTTGAAGCTTATAAATACCCCTTCATTTCCCAGAAACTTGAATTGTATTCAAGTACTTGGGCAAAAGTTCTATAATAGAACTTTTTTATTCTTTTATTTTTTTAATATTTTATATTTATTAATATTTATATATTAAATATAAATATATTTATATTTTTAGAACTTTTATTATATATAGTATTATATATACTATAGGTATATACCTATCTATAATATACATGTAATATCTGTATATCTATAATATCTATTATATATTACAAATGTATATAGTCACATGCATATATGTATATATGGATACGTATTTTATTTATCTATATCTGTATCTGTACCACATATATATTTCCAGAGCAGAAGAGATACCATCATAGAAAATTCTGAGGATTCAAGAAATAAGAAGGCATCAGGTTTCATATATAATTATCTCCTAAATAATATCACAAAATATAGGCACTACTGAAGTGCTAAGTATTAAAGTAGCTTCATTGCATGGTCAAGAGCTGTTCAATCTTCCCCTTTAAATGAAGTGAGGAGATGTTGATAGAACCTAAAATAATACTCTCACTCTTGTTTGATTTACTATATGATTTGAAGGCTGCCATAGATTTGTTCAATGGACCCTGATGGATGTTTCCAATCATTGCTTCTTTTCTAGTTGTATCAAGGCCAAGGTCCACCAGATGTCAGTACAATATAAATAATCAAAATTCTTATATTTAAACATCAAATATAGAAGACAAACAAGAAATTGCCATAAAATAAAGCATTTCATTGAATTTTGAGTTTTACCTATCAAATAGGAGACACTGAAAAACTGCTCAATATAATTTGCATACGATTTTAAAAATATTTTTTTCTCTTCCTAGGAGATTTCTGTTAATGTAATCTGATAAAGCTGGCTTTATATTTCTCCTCCTTCTTCTTGTTCCATTATCATTCAATTATGGAATTACAGTTTTTGCCAAATGACTTCTTTATTCACTGGTGGTATTATGTATTAACGCTTCCACAATATATTTTCTCTTTATTATTTTTTTTCCTTTCTAGAAAAAGAGTCAAATCATGATGGCCGTGTATTCTCTAAGAATTTCTTTATTTGGTCAGTTAAACTAAAGGTAAGTGTGTCTAACATATTTTGGCAATGTGCTGAACTCCTGGATGTTTACATATACTAATGAATTTTTTTTCAAATATTTTTGGAATTATCATTTTGTTTGTTGAGAAAGTTGATAATTTACATAATTCGTGCACATGCACGTGTGTGCGCATGTGCACACACCTGCACACACACACACACACACACACACATTGTCCTTAATGAACAAGATTCAGTAGGAGTGAGAGAAAAGTGTAATCAAGCCCATCTTTGCCTCTCCTTTTTCATGAAATATTTGCATGGAAAGTCCACGAGAGGGTTTGCTCCTACTGTTTAGCATATATAAATTCTCCTTCTCTCTGATTTGTTTTTTTTTTTTTTCTTTCCAAATGATGCCACTCAACATGGTGTGCACTTCACTTTCCCAGTGCTGATACTTATGTTTTATCATACCTACTGTGGCTATTGCACAGAGGTATATAGTAACAGAATATGGGAAATGGACCAGGTAATTTCACATTTTATACTTGCAACTCTTAATGATAAGCTTTTGCCAACTTGAAAATTACCCCATCAGCAACACCTTCAGCCACAATTATATCCTTGCTCTTAACACACAAACCATCACCCTATTCCTTTAAGGAAATGGCCAAATCAGTGCTTTTGTCAAATACTTAGGTAATTCTTTCATCAGTCTTTGACTATGCTCTAATCTATTTTCATATCTCTTTTCACAACAAACATTTATTTTTTTATTTAAATAAATGAAGTGCTTGCTTTTTGTGGCACATTCTGTGAATTCCATTAATCTATAATCAGTCAAAAGGACAAATCATGTGAACAAAGAAGTAAAAGAACACACTGGAACTGTTGGGATGTAATTGTCTATAGGAAACAGAAAAGCTGCAGAATATGAATGGGTCAGACCAACTTGAGACGGGTAGTTAAGTTGGTCTGAACCCAATAAAGGCAAGAAAACTCAGAGCTCAAGCACCTGAGGAATGATGATCTGGACTGTATCAGTAAAGTCAACTAAATCAGTCAAAGTGCTGGCAGAATATGAAGGAAAGGCTACAAAATTCTAAACAAAATAGTAGTAAATAACATTCATTAATCTACAGGAAAAAAAAAAGATACTGCTTTCAAACATATCTCATTTGTTCAAAGGAGAAAAACATAATGATTTAAGTAAATTTTGGGGGGTTCCCCCAGGAAGCCGGCACATTTATTGATGTTTGCTTAGGTCCTGCAGGCTTCTTGGTCTCACTGCTTTCGGGGAAAGGAGGCCCAGCCAAGGCTCTGGAGACTACAGACGTGCCCCCCGCCCCCAGCCCAGACACAGTGCCATGGTCAGTTGGTACAGGATGTTGTTGGTTCCCACACCCTTCAAGTGCATGGGGGGTCACTGTACACCTGAGGAGTGGGGTCCTCCAACTGGAAAAACTACTTAAATAGATTTTTTAAATATGATTTAACATTCATGATTTCAAGTAGTATATTTTATATAAAAATAAATGGGAATTTCCTTGACCTAAAGAAAAGCAAAAATAAAACACCTATGGCAGGGGTTCAAACCCTTTCCCAGGTCAGAGGAAATAAAAAGATATCTGGGATCACCATAACTCCTATTTCACTATAATCTGCACAGAAATCATTTGATCTCATCTTTTTCCCACTACCTCCTTCTCATGTAATTTCCCCCACCTTCACCACTTGCTCAGTGGGTCACTGTCATCTTCCTGTCCCTTAATTCCATTGGCTACCACTATCCTTCCCAGGATTAGAGGTTTATTGTGCCAACTGCAACAGAAGCTGTGGGATATTTCACACCTAGGATCAAACTGGCTGTATCCACAGAAGTTCTAGTTTCTCCTGCTATCTCTGGAGCCATATGAAATCACAGAGTGCAGGGCAGAAAATCTAGCTTCTAAAAAAAGGCTTAGAAGTTTAGAAGAGTTAACGCCCTATGAGACAATCTGACAAAGGAAAGCTCATAGATGGCAGATAAATGCTACTCCCTTCCCTTTTGACAAAGTACTTGCTGTAAAATGCAATGATTATGTATAGTATATTCAGAAACTTCATAAATGACAAAGCAATTTGATGTTTTCTTTTTTGTTTTACTAACAAAAGTTTTAGCTTAATTCAAAATGTTAATTTAATAATGTTAATTTCATTAACAGGTAGCATACTATTTATTATTTTTTTTTTCTAATGGATTTTTTTTATTTTTTTTTCCGATTTTATTTTTTTCAGCATAACAGTATTCATTGTTATTGCACAACACCCAGTGCTCCATGCAAAACGTGCCTTCCCTATTACCCACCACCTGTTCCCCCAACCTCCCACCCCTGACCCTTCAAAACCCTCAGGTTGTTTTTCAGAGTCCATGGTCTCTTATGGTTCGCCTCCCCTCCCCAATGTCCATAGCCCCCTCCCCCTCTCCCAATCCCACCTCCCCCCAGCAACCCCCAGTTTGTTTTGTGGGATTAAGAGTCATTTATGGTTTGTCTCCCTCCCAATCCCATCTTGTTTATTTTTTAAAGATTCAATTTATGTGTCAGAGTGAGAGAGCAAACACTCAGGGGGAATGGCAGACAGAGGGAGAAGCAGAGTCCCTGTTAAGCAAGGAGCACCAGGTGGGACTTAATCCCAGAATGTTGGGATTATGACCTGAGCCAAAGGCAGATGTTCAACCAACTGAGCCACCCAGCCATCCCAGTAGCATATTTTTTTAAAAAAGATTTATTTATTTTTATGTTAGAGAGAGAGAGAAAGAGAAAGTACGATTATGATGGGGGAGGGCAGAGGGAAAGGGAGAAGTCCCACGCAGACTCCTGGCTGAGAGCAGAACCCTATGCAGAGCTGATCTCATGACCCTGAGATCCTGATCTGAGCTGAAATCAAATCAGTCTCTAAACTGACTGAGCCACCCAGGCGCTCCAGGTAGCATACTATTTTGTAATTATTTTTCCCTCCTTTCCTGTGTCCTCTCTCTTTTCCTTCATTTTTAGGATTACATTCCCCTTCAATAAAACCAGTATATAACTATTGCCTCAGTCTCCACTTTCTAGAAAATGTGGATTAAACAAATTACAAACACTGACAAATTAGTCAGTGTTATAAGGGAAATAAATTAAATGGAAATTTATTCAAAATTAGAAATCAAACGACCATTAATTGTTAATAAAAATTGTCTATATAAACAACATATAAGGATTTGCAGATTAAGTAGACAATTTGAAGGGTTTAGCAATGGCTTCTGAATACAAATGCAATGTGCCCAAATAACTGTTAGTAATAGAATACATTTTGCTATATAAAGTAGAATGCTTTATGGCACTGAAGATGAATGATTTGCAGTTCAAAAGTGTCTCTACATCTGAAAAATACAATGCTGTCTGGAAGAATCAAGTCACAGAAAAGCACTTCAAGTATATATCCATTTTCATAACTTTGAAAGGAGGCAAAAGTACCTATATATCCACTTATTTAATAGATACAGGTGAGCTTGCTAATACTATCCAGAAAAGGAAGAAGAAAGATTATGATAAAATTTGGGCCAATTGTTACTTTACAGTGCAGGAGTAAAAAGGACAGGATGAGGATAGTTGTATAGAGTGTCCCCAAAAATAATAATGTTCTATTTCTTAACCTAAGTAGTGACTGCAAGGAAATAAATTTAATCCTGCTTTTAACTCTTTCTATAATAGATATAATATTTTAGGATATAATTTAGAGTACATAAATACTATATAAATATATATTACATAAATTTATATAATGTAAATATTTAAGTATAAGTATATATTATAGTATATAATATAGTATATAACTATATATTATTATAGTATATTATTTATTACATAAAATATATTTCACTTTAAATAATGAGTCCCATTACAGTTGTTGTTTTTTTTTTAATCCGAATTATACTAAACCATCTTCTACATATAGTGAGTTGTAAGATTAAGAGTGATAATTCAGAAATCTATTTATTTAGGTAGGCTCTAAATGTAAATTCTGATGCTCGGGTAGTTTTAGAAGGCACCAAGCTTAAATAACAGAGGAACTTCATCTTCAGTTACATTTTGCTTTCATGAGCTAGCTTGGAGATCTAAGGGCTTTATTGAACTCTTATTTCCCCACTCTCTGGAAAAATGTGTTTTTTTGCAAAATAACCAATTTATAAACTCCTAGTGCAAAACTCATATATCTATCTTGGACTGTCTGCTTATGGTATATCAATGAAAAGGTGTAAAGTATTATATTCATGAAGTTTTATTTGAATATATGGTGTCCCTAAAATATGAGAGCCTTTGAAAGAGTAAAAAAAATAGTATGTGCTTAAGGGGGGAAATCAGGATTTGCAGCTGGGACTACATAAGGATAGATTTTTGTTGGAATTTTCCACTTTGATATTTAATATTTGATATTATAGATAATATCTATATTATTATCGATACTTAATATTTGGTATTTGATATTATAGATGATACCTTTATTTAATCCCTTAAAAGGTTTGTTGATAACTTTGTGTCATCATCTTGGCAGATGAAGATTTCAAGAACTTGCATATGGCATGGCAAATAATTCAAAGCCTACCACAATTGACAGAAGTATCTGAGTACATAAAGTAGATGACTACCACAAAAGAAAATAAAGGAAGAAAGAAAGGAAGAAATAACAATGGACAATACGCAAGTGCATTCTACAAATTGACGGTGCCTGAACCCAGCCAAAGGCTTTGTCATAGCCTGTTTTAAAGGCAGACACAAGTGTCTTTACATTTCTGATTTTCTCATTGTACCACACTGTTAACTCAAATCAGGCTTTTCCTAGATGTTATGTGATTTCTCAGAATGGCATAAGCTTCCAGATCTTAAGAAAAATCACTCCCATCTAGATCAAATGGATATTCCAACGTGTTGTTTTTTTTTTCCCCCAACAAAACAAAACAAATACCTTTAACTTCCCTGTACCCTGAAAAGTTAGATCACAGAGTGGAAATTTTCCATTTAAGAAGTAACAGCCAGGGGTGCCTGAGTGGCTCAGCAGGTTAAGCCTCTGCCTTCAGCTCAGGTCATGATCTCAGGGTCCTGCTTCCCCCTCTCTCTCTGCCTGCCTCTCTTACTTGTGATCTCTCTCTCTCTCTCTGCCAAATAAATAAATAAAATCTTAAAAAAAAGAAGTAACAGCCAAATGTATGTATTAATTGGTATCTGAATTAATGGAATGGGAATGGAGAACAAAGTTGAAGAGGGAAAAATGATTAGTAACAAACACAGACCTGCTGAATTGCTGAATGATCCCTCAGGAAAAAACATACACACACTCATATTTACAATAAATAATAAAACAAACAAACAAACAAAACAGCTTCAGTTAGAGTGCTATGCTAGTAGCAATGGGCACCTGATCTGTTGAAAGCTCCACTCTGCCCTTTACTCAGTGTGAACACATAATTACAACAGCTAAAATTACAGGAAAAGGGAGTGAAATGGTTCAGCTCTTGGGAGCTGAATACAAACAGCAGCTCTGACCTTTAAGTCTGTAGTGATTGAATGAGCAGTGGTTCATCCCAGTATAATAGGTTTAAAAAGATTAGTAATCAGTTTTTTAAAAATATTATAGGTATGTGAATTGAGTGATCACTTGCAATTAATAAACAAAAAGTCAAAATTCACTTTTATCCACCTGCTTGATAGACATCTTGTCAAGAGTGTGGTGTGGTTGGAAAAATTATGTGAAAGCACTAAGCTTTTCATAGGAAAGAAAAACATTTATTCATATTTCACCATTACCATTTCCTAGCAACTTTTAACAACTTGTTAAAAAGGGAAACAGCAGAATTAAATGAATACAGTCTGTATATCATGAGAAGTCCATCACAGGGACTGAGAAAGCACTCTGAGTTCATGTATCCTTTTCAGGGTTAATATCTACATGAGACAACCACCAATAGTCACTCGACATCAAAGGACTGTAAAATGGAGAAAGGCCATCCAGGTCATCAGACCCAGGATAATTAGTGCTGATATATTATGGGAGCAAGTATTACCAGAATGGAAAATAACGATGCCCTCTCCTCCTGTATAACACACATTAAGTAGGTACTCCATGACTACAATAAGAATAAGATCATTTCTAAACAGTCAAGATCCCTGGCCAAACTCCAGGGCCAAAAGCATGTATTGATGGACACTTCACTCTCCTGATTGACAAGCTATGTAAACTTAGAAATAAAATGAAATAGTAGGGGCGCCTGTGTGGTTCAGTGGTTTAAGCCTCTGCCTTCAGCTCAGGTCATGATCCCAGGGTCCTGGGATCGAGTCCCACATCGGGCTCTCTGCTTGGTGGGGAGCCTGCTTCCTCCTCTCTCTCTCTGCTTGCCTCTCTGCCTACCTGTGATCTCTCTCTGTCAAATAAATAAATAAAATCTTTAAAAAGAAAAAAAAATGAAATAGTAGACAGTCTTTGGGATTCCTATTGCAAATGTTTCTTTTAACCTGAAAGCACATAGCCTGTGAGCCATAAGACTTAAAAATATATATGTTACATATAAATCTATAAAGACTAAAGTTGTCTTGATATATCAGAGTTTTTTTTCCTTGTTCACCCTAAATTTGGTAAATAAAAGGCCTTTTATAAAGTGACTTTTGGTTAATTAATGGAGAATGCCAAGAAAAACTTTATTATTTTTGTTTTTTCTTCCTTTTAGGAAGAAAAGGATCAAATATTTGGGTTATCTGATGGCTAGTCCAGGTAATTCAAAGGCAGTTTTAGATAAAAGGATGTTTTTACTGTTTTTTTTTTTAATTCTGAATCGAAGACAGGGTTTGAGAAAGGAAGCATCAAGAATTGAGAGGAGAGGGGCACCTGGATGGCTCAGTCGGTTTAGTGTCTTCCTTTGTCTCAGGTCATACTCCCAGGGTTCCGGGCTTGACCCTCACATCAGGCTCCCTGCTCAGTGGGGAGTCTACTTCCTTCTCTCCTCCTCACCTCACTTGTGCTCTCTCTCTCAAATAAATAGAATCTTAAAGAAAAAAAAAAAAGGATTGAGAGGGGAAAAAATACTTGAAAATAAGTCATAAGTTTTTAAGGTTAGCAAATAGTTATAGGCAATATTTAAAAAGAAAATTACAAGTAAAATGGATTAGTAGGAATTTAGTTTTCTTTTTAAAAATAGAGACAAAAATGATACATGAGACTGCCAAGTAGAAATGGTTAACAAAATATTTTGATAAGAAGGTCTGTGGTCTGAGTACAGAATAAACTGACCACTTCACAGAAGGAAAATCTAATTTTCTTTCCATTTATCCCCCATCATTCATGTAAAAATTTGGAAAAAAATTACTAAATTTTCTTTATGAATAACTCCCTTAATATTCAACTAATTTGGGGCGCCTGGGTGGCTCAGTGGGTTAAAGCCTCTGCCTTCAGCTCAGGTCATGATCGATCCCAGGGGATCATGCCCCACATTGGTCTCTGCTCAGCAGGGAGCCTGCTTCCTCCTCTCTCACTCTGCGTGCCTCTCTGCCCACTTGTGATCTCTATCTGTCAAATAAATAAATAAAATCTTAAAAAAAAATATTCAACTAATTTTGTTAGACTTTTTAGGATATTTTATTTTTTAAATTGGGTTTTTACTATTTATAAGCTTTTTAACTGATCCTAATCTACTTTTATCTATATAGATAGACATATACAAATATGTAATTACATAAGTAGATAAAATTAGAACTTTTACATTTAACTTTAAACTTAATTGACTTTATTGATACAGTAGGTGAAACTATGTATATGTTATATTTAAATTGCAATCCTAATTAAATGTAACATTCTCTAAAAAAACTGCTATACCATATTCATTAACTTTTATGGATATTCATATCTTTCTGTTACTATTATGCCTAGAACATTCTCAATCATATTAATTATCACCTTTAACAAAGTAACAAACTTTTTCCTCCTGTTACACAGAAACTGGTCAGGAAACCAGGAACCATGTAGTTATTTTACTCAGAGGCATGCATTCTATATCACCTTTACAAGTTTCAAAATGGCAAAAACTCCTCCATAACCAACATTATAGAAAGTCATTTCCATACCTGCCAATCCCTAGCCATTTAAAAAAGTATAAGAACTAATTTTAGTGACCAAAGCTTTATACCAAAAATATTGCCCCAAAATTCTTTATTAAATTACTAAATTAAAAATGTTCATGCTCTTAAAGTTAACTAAAAATCTGTAAATTATAAATTCATTCAGTTAAATAGTTATATATGTTTATATGTGAAAACAATAACTTAAAAGGCTTATAGAACCAATACAAGAATTTGGAGAGTTTAAATCAAGAAAAGTTTAATGCTTGTCTCCCATAACCTAATATACTGTGCTGACTTTAGTTTTATGCAGTTAAATGAGTGAAAGACAAAGAATGGTCTTTAAACCATAATCATTAACTCACTTTAAATTTTCATAGATTCATGTATTTATCATGGCTATTACACAAAAGTGTTCTAAATTTACAAACTCCTGTGTTCAATATTTTTAAACTTCTAAAATAATGTTTAAAATATCTCCTTATCTTGGAACTAGAGCTCTTATTTTAACTAGTGAACAAAGATATTATTCAATTATATTTCTTAGTTGAAATTTTAGCAGGAACAATTCCTTACAGAGCCAAATTTTTAAAGCTCAAGAAACAAAACCCAATTGTTCTTATTGTTTTTGAAATTCTTAACATTCTATCTCTAGAGTTTCTAGTATGCAGGAATACTGGCAGCACTTTATCTGATATATTTCTGAAGTTTTCCAAGAAATGAAAAAAGGAAATAGAGGAATAGCAAAATATTGAGATAGATGGATATAGATAAATATGGAGGGGTAGAAAGAATCCATTATAATCAAGTTAAACAATGTTTTATGGCTTTGACAATTTCACCAAACCACAAGATTAAAAAGACATTATTTTTTTACAATTTTATTTATTTGCCAGAGAAAGGAGATGTGGGGGAGGAAGTGCACAAGCAGGGGTGCAGCAGTCAGAGGAAGAAGCAGGCTCCCCACTGAGCAATGAGCTGGATGAGGGACTTGATCCCAGGACCCAGAGATAATGACCTGAGCCAAAGGCAGACGCTTACACCCAGGCTTCCCTAAAAAGACATTATTCATTAATCTAGGAAGCATGGAAAATTAGTATAGAATGGAAGTGTTCTTATATTAAACAAAGTCTATAAAACAAAGAAAGGCAAAATCTTCTCATGTATATGAAAATGTATACACATATTACTTTTTTTTAAAAAATCTAAGGCATAAGTCTTATTTATGTCAAAGTTTTCCCTCTGGATTTTCCTTGGTGAAACTGTACAAAGCTCAAATATTTGATACTATTAGTTCCGTGACAAATAACATGCATAAAGCTAGGTCTTAGACAAGAGGCATATTATACAACTGTATGCTCCCTATGGTTTCTTTTTTTTTTTTTAAGATTTTATTTATTTTTATTTATTTGACAGAGAGAAATCACAAGAGAGGCAAGCAGAGAGAGAGGAAGGGAAGCAGGCTCTCTGCTGAGCAGAGAGCCAGATGTGGGACTCAATCCCAGGATCCTGAGATCATGACCTGAGCCGAATGCAGAGGCCTAACCCACTGAGCCACCCAGGTGCCCTCCCTATGGTTTCTAAAGAGCCTGGAGATAAGAGCACCTGGGGAGTTCACTTGGTTAAGCATCTACCTTTAGCTCAGGTCATGATCCCAGAGTCCTGGGACTGAGCCAGGCATTGGGCTCCATGGTCAGCAGGGAGTCTACTTCTCCCTCTTCCTCTCCATCCCCCTCCCCGCCCCGCTTAGTGCTCTCTCTCTCTCTCAAATAAATAAATAAATAAATACAATCTTTAAAATAAAGAATCAGATATCTCAAATTCTATATCTTATCTTCCACTGAGTTAAAAATTTCTAAGAGATGGAAGAAAGGAAGAGGAAATCATAAATAATATCACCAAAGACAAATGACATTAATTAATTGATTGGCTAAAGATTACTTATTCTTTTTCAGTGCTCCAACAAAACAAATCAATCATAGAGAACAGGATTTACTTCAGACTCTGGATGAAAGAAACTTGTGAAGAGGAGGTAGCAAAGGACCTCTGACAGTCACTAAATTCCCAAGTTCCCTGGTTCAACCAGTGGGAATCTAGTCAGATTAAATCTTCTTATTTTTTGGAGATCTTCCAATTAGAGCACCAGAGAGGAAAAAATAGGAAGTTTTACATCTACCATAGCAGGAAACGTATTAGGAAAAATCAGACAGCTCTGACACTTAAGAGAAATTTTATACATTAATTGGTTTAGAAAAGGAGAAATAGGAAACATTGTGTATGGGGAGAGAAAGTTATGTTCCATGGATATGAGTTAACTGTCACTGGTTCTTTGAAAAGATGTTCTATGCCTAGAAAAGTGTATTTACAAAATTTGTTAAGCATTCTCAGTTTTGGAAGAAGATCACCTAAGAGTAAATCTTAAAAATGCCTTCCATGATCGGGGTGCCTGGGTGGCTCAGTGGGTTAAAGCCTCTGCCTTCGGCTCAGGTCATGGTCCCGGGGTCCTGGGATCGAGCCCCGCATCAGGCTCTCTGCTTGGCAGGGAGCCTGCTTCCTCCTCTCTCTCTCTCTATGCCTGCCTCTCTCCCTACTTGTGATTTCTATCTGTCAAATAAATAAATAAAATCTTTAAAAAAAAATGCCTTCCATGATCTCAGGTTTTTCAAGTAAATTAGCTGCAGAAAAATCTTAAGATTCCACACTCTCACTTTAGAGAGAAAAACAGGAAGGTTAAAATTTTTTCCAAGGTTACACTGCTTGCAAATGTAAAAGTGAGACTAAAATTCAGCAAGGAAGCCGGGGAAAAAGTGTTCAAGATCCTTAACTGAGCGGTTTCCCACAAGTCCAAAAGCATAGGCAAGCAGGAGGAAGGCGTGTGCTTTAGGACAAGAGACTGTAAGAAGTTACATTATCCACTCAAAAGAAAGCACACATCAGTATAAATTGGACTGCATTACTACCCTAGTAAAATTAAAGTAGTGATGTTGACTGAAGCAAAACTATGACCAGACATTCTCCTAGAACATATCTATCCATTCACATCCAATAGTTTTCATAAATTATTTACAAAAAGGTCCCTGGAGTCCAGTTATGATTCTTCTGCTATTTCTGAAAACAGACGTGTAGTTCTAAAAATAGACATGTTCTGAAAAAAGACATATAGGTTCTGAAAACAGACTTGTTCAACCCTAGGACAGTTTCATAGAAAGGACAACAAGCTTGGATCCAATGTCCCAAAAGATCTGACAACAGAAATTAAAAAGGAGAAATTTAGAAAGGAGTGTATCAGCAAAGTAGGAAAGGGTCAAGTCTTTCTAATCTGACAGGAACTTTGAGTGCCTGGGTGTTAGGGGCTGATTCATCTCCTCCCAAAACTCAAATGTTGAAACCATAACACCCAGTATACTCAGAATATGACCACTCTTAGAGAAAGGGTCTTTACAGAAGTGGTTAAATTAAACTGAGGACATTGGAGTGGGCCCCAAGCCGATATGGTTGGTGTCCTGATCAATGTGGACACATGAGAGAGGCACTAGGGATGCCTGTGCACAGAGGAAAGACCAAGTGGGGACACAGTGGGAAGGTAGGCATCTTGAAAGCCAAGAAGAGAGGCCTTGGGAGGGCCTGTAGAAAGGTCTCTAGAAAGGCCAAACCTGCTAACACCTTGATCTTGGACTTCTGGCTTCCAGTACTGTAAGAAAATAAATTTCTAATATTTGAGCCACCAGCTGTGGCATTTTGTTATGGCAGACCAAGTGCGCTAATATATTGGGTAACTCAGATATTGCATCAGCATTAAGACTCTTTTTTTTTTTTAAGATTTTATTTATTTGACAGACAGAGATCACAAGTAGGCAGAGAGGCAAGCAGAGAGAGACAGAGGAGGAAGCAGGCTCCCTGCCGAGCAGAGAGCCCGACATGGGACTTGATCCCAGGACCCTGAAACCATGACCCGAGCTGAAGGCACAGGCCCAACCCACTGAGCCACCCAGGCACCCCAAGACTCTTTTAATTGTATTTAGTTCTTTATTTGTTTTCTCTCCTTGTCATTTTCCTGAGTTCCTACATTGGTGGTTTCTTTGGCATAGAAAAATATGATTAAAAATTGTCTGAAGTTTCATTTCCTAAACCACACCCAAGAAATCTTGTCTCTAAAATTTGAGAAAAAAAATCCAAGAAATCTGAAAATTTATAAGCACCCAGTGTAAGTCTGATGTTGGAATACTAAGAACACACTTTTCAAGATATACTTCCATGAATGTATGTGGGGAATATTTGCATCTAGGAAAACCATGTATGCAGATATTATCTGATCAGTTTAAGGCATGTATAGGAGAATCATGAGTATTGGGTTGCCTTTGTACTTTTCCTTTAAAATTACAAATGCCCAGAGTGCTCCAGATACATTTCTTCATGATTAGGTGATGTCCAGTTTGGTTCACTTAATAAGCTGATACATTGCACTGGCTAATATTACCCAAGGACAGTTTAAGATCAAATGTCTTTCATGCTGGGATTTCCGTCCAGTTTACTTACAGGATGTTTATCATTATGGTACCAGTATGGCTGGTTTCATAGTTATAGGTCCTGCGTAGTCACTGTGCTTTTAGAATTGCTTTTAGAAGGGTTGCATCCTTCTAAGGTTTAAGGCTCTGCCATTGCCATATTGAAATACTTCATCATTTTTTCAACAAAGAGATTGCTTTTTCATTTTGCATTGGGCTCTGCAAATTATGTAGCTCATTCGGGTATCAAAGCAAGTTTATGACTTATTAGAAAGACTTCTATACCGCCCTTGGGTTTGATTTACGTTTTCTTCCTCAGAAATACTCAGAGTTGAATAAAAACCCATGGTAGGAGTCATTTTCATGTTGCACCATCACTAATGACACAGAAAATGTAGTTGAAGAGTTATACTCATCCATTTTGTGTGTTTTCAGCTAATACTGGTAATCTAAACCCCACACTAAAGTATATAAGAATCCCTGGGGAGGATATAGTTTTACAAATAATCATGTGAATCTAGTATGCCCTTATTTCTTATTCTTTATTTGCCAACTACTTTTGAACTCTTTAATCATAGGTTTATGGCACAGTTCATTTCTCGTACTTTAAATGTACTAAGGAAAACCATACTAGAGTTGTCATTCCTACATTTATAGCTACAGAACTTCTTTTATCCTTTGTTTTACTTTTGGTATTAAGTATAATTATAGAAAATAAGATTATTTTTCTTTTCAAAGTGATATGTTTAGAGAAGAATTAGAGTAGCTCTTTAAACAGTCCTCGATCCTTTTTTATTCCTTCTCACTTCACACTTGTTATACTCAAAGAAACCGAATTATATATGATAATTTAGAGAAAATTACCTCCTATAAATTCATATTCTATAGATTCAATTTCAGAAAACTGACTAAAGCATAAATATGGATTAGAATGTGTATGTAGCAATGAGAATTAAAATACCTAAAATATATATTTATCCTCATTAAGTGCCAGGCATTTTTCTAAGAGCTTTATGTATATCAATTCTTTTGATTTTCACAAAAACTGTATTAGGTAGGTGTTATCAGACATTTTAGATGATGAAACCAGGTCACAAAGAAGTATAGTCATTTTTCCTGGCATCTAAGATTATTCATTATACAGAGGAGATACTTAAACCATAATATTAGGCAGAATACAAATAGAAATTTTCAAACACTCCTCTTTTTGTTTTAATCAATAAAACTACTCACTTGTTTATATACTTTGGGGATTACCTATAAATTCCCACAATAGTAACATATGGGAGATGTAAGTAGCAAGATCCAACCAACATTTCCAGAAATTTTGTGCTAATATATATTTTCTATAGTTTGCTGAATAAATGTGTTCTATGCGCCATTATTCTTCAACATGGATTGTTAGCATTCAGTGGATTTTTGAAATAAAGATCCATTTGAAAAATGTATGAAATACTTGTATTGTGGTCCTTTAAATACACTAATACCCCTCATAAGAAATAATTCTCAAAACATCAGATGGAATGTAAATTACATCAGATCCATGAGCTTAACACTTATGTTGCTGTCATAATTGAGCAGTAGGTGGTTGCAATTATGAAAAACAAAGTGCGTGTGTGGCTTTGTCCTAGAAGGAATACTTTATTCACTGTATCATCAGATAAAGTGGGAGAGGATGAGAGCTAAGAGACTCCCCAGGCAGAATATCCAGGAGGCCTGGACCCTCTGGTAGACAGAAGTTCTTTATCTCAGTTATAACCTTGGACATAATAGAAGTAAAGTGAGGCATTATCTCCTCCCTCCTGTTTCTTGTGTGCATGGAGGAATCACAACTTGTCTTAAAAATATGCTTTTGTTATCTGAGATTCAAAAGACCCAAGTCGAAGATAGAAAATTATTTATTCCCTTAGTCAACAAATATTTACTGAGCACCTACTCTGTGCAGTACTGTTCTAGGGCTTTGGTGATGTAGCAATAAATCAAAGAGACAAAAATCAATGTTCTCAGAGAACTTATATCAGTTCTGACTGGTAGGAGTGGGTGCCTAGAGTGCTATGTTAGGAAAAATCCTAAAGCTACTTTAGCTCTCCAGAGGGGATAAGCAGACATTTACATACAGAGATTTTTGAAGTTTTTGGTTTATGACACAAGAAGAGGCATTTGGGAGATTTGGAATAAAATCCGCTGTGTTTGTTAGCTCCATGACCAGCAAATGCAGAAAGCTATATATTCTAATTGAACTCCTTCCAATCCACATCATTGCACTCTACCTTACTCATTTGGGTGTACAAATGAGGTATCTTTCCTCTTCTGAATATTGTAATCCAGACACTAACAATGGTAAACAGCACTAAATAAATGCTTATATACTAATCACCTGTCCAAAGTCTTAATCTGAATTAGTGCATTTAATTTTAAAATAATTAAGCGGAGTAGATACATGTCCTATGAGTACCCTCATTTTATAGACAAAGAAACAGGTTCAGAAAGGTTGTGTAATTTGCCCGGGTTTGTAGTTACCAAGTATAAAAACCAGGATTTGAACCAGACAATGCCCTCTTCTGCTTTCAGAGTCTATCGCCCAAACCCTATGCATACATGCTGTACTTGCTTACTTCTCTTTATTCTAGTTTGCAATGTCTTCATGCTTCTTGGTGCTGATCAAAATGAAGAGAAGGAATAAAAAGGAAAATATAGCAATGAAATAGTTTAATTTTTAAACAAATATTTAATTTGTGCCTACCATATTGTGCTTGGGATAAACAAACAAACAAAAAATCCTAGGTTCCTATTTGTAAGAGATATCATTCTGGTGATCAAAACAAATAAAGAGAAAAAAAAACAAACAAAGAGATAAGTGATAATTTCAGGTAGTAAAAAGTGCAGTGAATAAAAATAAGCTACTATAAGGGTATTGAGTATAATAGGTGGTGGGAGAAGGCCTTTCTGAGAGATCCTGAATGAAGTAAGGAAGCAAATCATGAATGTCTGCTGGATTTCTTGACAGAAGGAAGAGCAGGTACAAAGGCTATAAGGAATAATAAGGAATAATAAAGAAGACACTTTGCAGAGGGGAGACAGAGCAGACTGATGGAACTTTATGTCAAATACGTAGCCAAGAGCTACACAACCTCCAGGGCTTGTAGGGCATGATAACACTGAATCTTCTTCACATGTCAAACAAAAGTCTACAGCAGAGAACAAAAAGGCCTCTGCTATGAAACGGTGGAACTTAACAAAGAAAACTGATGGTGTGAAATGCTGTAGTCATGTATGGAAGAATAAAGGTCTTTATCGACAGATTCTGCAGCTGGGAGTTAACTTTCCAGGTCCCCTTGTGATTTTGTAATCTGGTCTCGAAATCAGGGAATGTATAGTCTTACTGGTTGAGAACTTCAGCCAAGGAGTCTACTTCAGGTTCATCACATGGGCCATGTGTGTGAAAGACAAAAAAGTAGACAGGTTCAATTTGTACATGACTAATTATAGAAGTGTAAATTCTAGCAATCTTTGTTAAAGCATTCATATATTTCCACACAGTCTTTGTAAGCCTCTTTTTTTTTTTTTCATAAAGAACTCTTGTCCTCATTACCTGAACATGTGGGTAAGATTTTGGACATAATTATGAATTGTGATGCCTATGCATATCTGTCTCCAAAAGGCAGGCAATAAAATACTCTACTTCACTGTGATCTGTGAATGCCAAAGACAACTAGAAAGCAGGATATTTACTTTTAAAATGGTTATAGATTGAGTTACAACAAAAATTTTGAAAACTGTCAGCATTTCCTTTGTATATATTGGCATTCTGGGGAGTATTCCTAAGAAATCATAAGAAGAAATATGCTACCTGAGTCCTACCCTGGTAAGTGTTTTTTTATAATGATATCAAAAATTTTAAAGATATAATCCTAACCTCTAATCATTAGAAAGGATCTTTAAAATCATATAACACAGCTCCATGCTGTATTGAACTTGGAATTATAAATAACTATTAACTCACTGAATTTTTATCTAAAAACAATTAAGAAAGCAGTACTTATTGTCAGAGAGACCTTAGTCAGATCAAAGATCTTAGCAACTTACTGTTTCATCTGAGTATTTTCTGTGATTGGTAGAGGAGTGGTTTACTAGCTGCACAGAAGTTATTATCTTGCCACTGTTCATAGTGCTTAGGTTGAGACCACATCAGCAGTTTTACTCTACACTTTTTTTTCCAGAGTTTTATACTGCTATAGTCAAACAAAAGGATATTGGGTAAGTAAACAGCTTCCAAAATCTTACGGAAGAAATCATGACTCCTGATCCTTATTTCCTCTCTCCAGACATCTAACATAAGAGAGCAAAAGCAGCAGTAAAAACCAATCTTTGGATACCAATAAAGGAAGCATAAAATCTGACTGCATACAGAGTCCACAAATACAAATCTGCCTTCAGATTTAAAGTTATGAATTATTTGTAGCAACAGCAAAAGATTCCTCTTTGTTGGTTGGATGGATTCAGTCACCAAAGCAAAGCTAATGAAGAATGTGTAAGGTTTATATTTCATAAGTTCTTCATTGCTGAGTCTTATGTGAGATGCATGGTTTTTTATGGTATCCTTCATTCCTCTTCCATGGTAAAATGTAGCCATAAGAGAGGTTTTTGCTACAGGTAATGCCATGCAGGGAAGGAAAAGAAAACAATAAAAATAATCTCCATATTAACCATGGCAATAAGTGCTTTTACCATATCACAATCATGACTGATAAAAATTCCTCAAATAAAGCAGAAAGCCCCCATGCATTTATAATAGTTCAAAGTACATCATGAAGTGAAACAGAAGCAAACACCTTTCTCACCCCAGATAATGATTAGTTTGTACACAAGGGTATTAAATCCATTTTACCAAGTGAAACTACAAGTTTTTTTTTTTTTAATAGGATGAGGCCATTGTCCCACTATGTATCTACAATCTGGCCTGTGATGAAACATTTAAAGTCAAGAGAAGATCAATATAAAGAAAAGGGAAACGTGAAATGGACTAAAACCTCTTATTTATTCTGTCTCTAAAAATGGAAATGCTACATGCCTCTGTCATATCAGATAGATTAAGCAGAATACACTCCCACAAAAGGCCTTGTACAAAGTGCTGCATAAAGAACACCAATGCCAACATAAGTCACTGGTGCTTAGAAGCTTAAGCCATATACAGTTGATTCTCATTGTTTGAGTATTTATGTCCTATAGAGTTGCCTGCAATGCTGAATTAGTGAATACCGAATCACTGACCCTGGGGAAAATACAGAGTTAGATACTTGTGATCCTCTAGTCACAAAGTTTTCATCAACTAATCAATAAAAAAATCTTATTTTATGTATGTTTCTGTTTAAAAGACATGTCATGAGTCGGGTCAAGATGGTGGAAAGGAGGCACCCTTTCAACCTGTACCCTAAAGTGAGCTGATTACCTACCAAAGAACTCCAACCACCCATGAACTCAGCCTGAGATCAGAATTATACACGTTTGGATCTCTACAGGAGTAGAAGGCGCCAGTGACAGGTAAAGCAGAGTGGGAACATCGGACTGATATCGGAAGATAAACAAAAGGGGGAGGGAGCCACCAGAGGTGACGATTGGAAAGCAATACCCCAATACGAGAGTGCCCTGCGTCTGGGGACCAGCATTAACTTGGAGTCTGGTTGAAAGCACTCAAAAAACAAAGAGCAAAGGATCATGGGGGGAAATAGTGGGAATCTGGGCAGTTAGGGACAGGGACCTAAGTCCCCCGACCCAGGTCAGCCTCCCCTGGCGCTGAGCCAGAGAGAGTGCGGGCGGAGAAATCAGGTCTCTGTCCCTGAGCCGCCAGTGCTCCTGAGCCACCAGCATGCCTGAAAACAACTGGGGTCAGGCTCCCGTGAGGGCCTGGGAGCCTGGCCAGACAGCAATCCTGAAACGCACACGTCCCACACCCTCCCTTGGGAGAGGTGCTCATAGGTGCTAGCCTGGAGCTCTGGCATCCAGAAAAACCAGACATTCCCAGCCCGGGACAGTGGGAAAATCTCAGTGGGCGATCTCTGCTTGGAACCTCTCTGGTGGTCTGGAGCTGCCTAGACAGCCGCCGCTGCCCTGGTATTGGGTACAACGAGGACCTCCTGCATCCCCAGGGACCATGACCCAGAACCGACTCTGCCAGCAGCTCTGCAGAGCATTCTGAGGCTTCTCTCTGAGAGGGAGGTCGGGGTGCAGTTTGCTCTCCTCTAAACCTCCAAAAACCATCAAAAGCTGTCAAGGCGAGAGAAAACAGATGCAAGAACATAAAAACCCCCAGAGAACAAAAGCCTGAAAAAAACAGTTTCCTCAGAGCCCACCCCCTTGAGAAGAGCGGGAGGACCTAACTCAGGGAACATCATTGTCTGAAAACCCACGTGGCAGGCCCCTCCCCCAGAAAACCAACCAGGAAGGAAGAAAAACAAAACAAAACAAAAAGACTACAAGAGAACAACCACCACTACTTCATAAATACAACTTTTATTTTTAACTCTTTACCAATATTCTGGTTCTTTTTTTTTTAATACATACAGATAATTTTTTAACCTATTTACCATCACACTGAGATGTCCAGTCCATAAAATTCCTTAATAACCTTCTAACCTGAACTTTTTGATACATACACCCGTGTTTTTCTTTTGCTTTTCTATTTTTTTAATTCTTTTTAAATTTTAACTTAGTTTATTAGTTTGTTCTTTTTTAATTTTTATTTTCTACTATACATATAGAGTTAAACTTCAAGGTAATCCCCTTTCCCCAATCAATGCTACCCCTATAGGCAAACCAGTTTCTTAGTTTCCCCTGTAACTTAGGAAAGTTGAGTCCCTTAACAAAAACATCAAGATACATCCAGGAAGAATCAAAATAACCTTCCTCACCCACAATGAGAATTTATAACAACTCTCCCAATTTTTCCTTCTGCCAGTGTTTCTCTGAATTTGTGTTTGTCCTGATAATATATAAATCTTATACTTGGGGTTCTTTCTGATGAGGTTCTTCCTTTTTTTACTTATATATATATATATTTTTTTCTCTTGTCATATACTTTTATCAGTCTTTTTGTTTGTCTGTTTTTGTTTGTCTACTTCACAAATCTTACCTTGGGGTCCATTTGGGCTGAGCCTTCTCTTTTATCTTCCCTTTTTTTCCTGTCTCTCTCTCTCTCTTTTTTTATTCCTTTTTTCTTTTCCTTTTTTTTTTTTTCTTCTTCTTCTCTATTTCTTTTCCTTTTCTTTTTTCTCTCATTTGGGTGGGGAACCCCGATTGCACAGAAGCGTTCCAGGGTGCATCTTGACTGCACCACAATCGATAAATCCAGCTGCATCTGTTCAGTCATCTCTTACCAAAATGACTAGGAGGAGGAATACCCAACAGAAGAAAAATACAGAGGATAGACCTTCTGCAACAGAGCTAATGGCTATTGACATAGACAATATGTCGGAAAAGGAATTCAGACTAACAATTATCCAAGCAATAGCTAGGTTGGAGAAAGCCATGGATGACCAAACAGAATTGATTAGGGCAGAACTGAAAGCCACCAGGGATGATGTTCACAATTTTAGGGCAGAACTGAAAGCCACCAGGGATGATGTTCAAAATGCTCTCAAAGAGTTCCAATCTAATCTAAACTCTCTAAAAGCTAGGGTAACTGAGACAGAAGATAGAATTACTGATCTGGAGGACAAACAGATAGAGAGAAAGGATCAGGAGGAAGACTGGAACAAACAGCTCAGAAGCCACGAAAACAGAATCAGGGAAATAAATGATGCCATGAAACGTTCCAACGTCAGAATTCTTGGAATCTCTGAAGGGGAGGAAAAAGAAAGAAGTCTAGAAGATATAGTGGAAGAAGTTGTCTATGAAAATTTTCCCAATCTCACGAATGGAAACAACGTTCATGTACTAGAGGCAGAGAGATTTCTCCAAAGATTTTAGATTCTCGAAAGTCCTCACGACACCTTATAGTTAAAATGAGGAATTATGTTTCACGACAGACCCTCTTAAAAGCAGCTAGGACAAAGAAGCTCCTTACATACAGAGGAAAGCCCATTAGAATAACATCAGACCATTTATTCTTCTCCTTCTCCATGTCCTCATATCAGGGAGATCATATGATAGTTGTCTTTCTCCGATTGACTTATTTCACTAAGCATGATACGCTCTAGTTCCATCCACGTCGTCGCAAATGGCAAGATTTCAATGAAACAAGATGGGATTGGGAGGGAGACAAACCATAAATGACTCTTAATCTCACAAAACAAACTGGGGGTTGCTGGGGGGAGGTGGGATTGGGAGAGGGGGAGCGGGCTATGGACATTGGGGAGGGGAGGCGAACCATAAGAGACTATGGACTCTGAAAAACAACCTGAGGGTTTTGAAGGGTCAGGGGTGGGAGGTTGGGGGAACAGGTGGTGGGTAATGGGGAGGGCACGTTTTGCATGGAGCACTGGGTGTTGTGCAAAAAGAATGAATACTGTTACGCTGAAAAAATAAATAAAATGGAAAAAAAAAAAAAAGAAAAAAAAAAAAAAAGAATAACATCAGACCTTTCCACAGAGACCTGACAAGCCAGGAAGGGCTGGCAAAATATATTCAGAGTACTAAATGAGAAGAACATGCAGCAAAGAATACTCTATCCAGCAAGACTGACATTGAAAATGGATGGAGTGATAAAGAGTTTCCAAGACCGGCAAGGCTTAAAAGACTATGCAACCACCAAGCCGACACTGCAGGAAATATTAAGGGAGGTCCTATAAAAGAGAAAAAATCCTAAGAATAACATTGAACAGAAATATAGAAACAATCTACAGACAGAAAGACTTCAAAGGTAACACGATGTCAATAAAAACCTATCTCTCAATAATCACTCTCAATGTGAATGGCCTAAATGCGCCCATAAAATGACACAGGGTTGTAGATTGGACAAAACAACAGGACCCATCCATATGTTGTCTACAAGAGACCTATTTCGAACCTAAGGATACACCCAGACTGAAAGTGACGGGATGGAGAAGCATCTTTCATGCCAATGGGCCTCAAAGAAGGCCGGGGTAGCGATTCTCATATCAGATAAATTAGATTTTAAACTAAAGACTGTAGTCAGAGATACAGAAGGACACTACATAATTCTTAAAGGGACTATCCACCAAGATGATCTAACAATTGTAAATATCTATGCCCCCAATATGGGGGCAGCCAATTACATAAGAAAACTATTAATCAAGATAAAGAGTCATATTGATATGCATACAATAATAGTAGGAGATCTTAATACACCTCTCTCAGAAATAGACAGATCATCGAAGCAGAAAATCAAAAAAGAAATAAGAGCATTGAATGAAACATTGGACCAGATGGACCTCATAGACATATACAAAACATTCCACCCTAAAACAACAGAATACTCATTCGTCTCAAGTGCACATGGAACCTTCTCCAGAATAGACCACATACTGGGTCACAAAGCAGGACAAAAATGATACCAAAAGACTGAAATTATTCCCTGCATATTCTCAGATCACAATGCTTTGAAACTGAAGCTCAATCACAAGGAAAAGTTCAGAAGGAACTCAAACACCTGGAAGCTAAAGACCACCTTGCTTAAGAATGCTTGGATCAACCAGGAGATCAAAGAAGAACTTAAACAATTCATGGAAACCAATGAGAATGAAGACACTTCGGTCCAAAACCTATGGGATACAGCAAAGGCAGTTCTAAGGGGGAAATACATAGCGATCCAAGCCTCCCTCAACAAAATTGAAAAATCCAGAATACACCAGCTGTCTCTACACCTTAAAGAACTGGAGAATCAACAACAAATCAAGCCAAATCCACATGCAAGAAGCGAAATAATCCAGATTAGAGCAGAGATCAATGAGGTAGAAACCAGAGATACAGTAGAACGTATTAATGAAACTAGAAGCTGGTTCTTTGAAAGAATCAATAAGATCGATAAACCATTGGCCACACTAATCCAAAAGAAAAGAGAGAAAGCCCAAATTAATAAAATTATGAATAAGAAGGGAGAGATCACAACTAACACCAAGGAAATAGAAACGATCATCAGAAATTATTACCAACAGTTATAGGCCAAGAAGCTAAGCAACCTAGATGAAATGGATGCATTCCTGGAAAACTATCAACTCCCAAAATTGAACCAGGAAGAAATTGACAACCTGAATAGACTGATATCTAGTAACGAGATTGAAGCAGTGATCAAAAACCTCCCAAAAAACAAGAGTCCAGGACCTGACGGATTCCCTGGGGAATTCTACCAAACTTTCAAAGAAGAAATAACACCAATTCTCCTGAAGCTGTTCCAAAACATTGAAGCAGAAGGACAACTTCCAGACACTTTTTATGAAGCCAGCATTACCCTGATCCCCAAACCAAGCAAAGACCCTACCAAAAAGGAGAATTTCAGACCAATATCACTGATGAATATGGATGCAAAGATTCTCAACAAGATCCTAGCTAACAGGATCCAGCAGCACATTAAAAAGATTATCCACCATGACCAGGTGGGATTCATCCCTGGGTTACAAGGTTGGTTCAACATTCGCAAATCAATCAATGTGATAGAACAAATCAATAAGAGAAGAGAGAAGAACCACATGGTCCTCTCAATTGATGCAGAAAAAGCATTTGACAAAATCCAGCATCTATTCCTGATGAAAACCTTCAAAGTATAGGGATGGAGGGAACATTCCTGAACTTCATAAAACCTAACTATGAAAGACCCACAGCAAATATCATCCTCAATGGGAAAAAGCTTGCAGCCTTCCCGTTGAGATCAGGAACACGACAAGGATGCCCACTCTCACCACTCTTGTTCAACATAGTATTAGAAGTCCTAGCAATGGCAATCAGACAACAAAGAGAAATAAAAGGTATCCAAATTGGCAAGGAAGAAGTCAAACTCTCTCTCTTCGCAGATGACATGATTCTTTATATGGAACACCCCAAAGAGTCCACCCCCAAACTACTAGAACTCATACAGCAATTCAGTAATGTGGCAAGATACAAAGTCAATGTACAGAAATCAGTGGCTTTCTTATACACTAACAATGAAAATACAGAAAGGGAAATTAGAGAATCGATTCCATTTCCTATAGCACCAAGAACCATAAGACACCTGGGAATAAACCTAACCAAAGAGTAAAGGACCTGTACTCGAGGAACTACAGAACACTTGTGAAAGAAATTCAAGAAGACACAAAAAGATGGAAGACCATTCCATGCTCTTGAATTGGAAGATTAAACATTGTTAAAATGTATATACTGCCTAGAGCAATCTAACCTTTTAATGCCATTCCAATCAAAATTCCACCGGTATTTTTCAGAGAGCTGGAGCAAATAATCCTAAAATTTGTATGGAATCAGAAGAGACCCCAAATTGCTAAGGAAATGTTGAAAAACAAAAACAAAAACAAAACTGGCGGCATCAGTTTACCCGATTTCAAGCTTTACTACAAACCTGTGATCACCAAGACAGCGTGGTACTGGCATAAAAACAGACACATTGACCAGTGGAACAGAGTGGAGAGCCCAGATATGGACCCTCAACTCTATGGTCAAATAATCTTTGACAAAACAGAAAAAAATATACAATGGAAAAAAGACAGTCTCTTCAATAAATGGTGCTGGGAAAACTGGACAGCTATATGTAGAAGAATGAAACTCGACCATTCTCTTATACCGTACACAAAGATAAACTCGAAATGGATAAAAGACCTCAACGTGAGACAGGAATCCATCAGAATTCTAGAGGAGAACATAGGCAGTAACCTCTTTGATATCAGCCACAGCAACTTCTTTCAAGATATGTCTCTAAAGGCAAAGGAAACAAAAGCGAAAATGAACTTTTGGGACTTCATCAAAATCAAAAGCTTCTGCATAGCAAAGTAAACAGTCAACAAAACAAAGAGGCAACCCACGGAATGGGAGAAGATATTTGCAAATGACAGTACAGACAAAAGGTTGATATCCAGGATCTATAAAGAACTCCTCAAACTCAACACACACAAAACAGATAATCATATCAAAAAATGGGCAGAAGATAGGAACAGACACTTCTCCAATGAAGACATACAAATGGCTATCAGACACATGAAAAAATGTTCATCATCACTAACCATCAGGAAGATTCAAATTAAAACTACATTGAGATACCACCTGACACCAGTTAGAATGGCCAAAATTAGCAAGACAGGAAACAATGTGTGTTGGAGAGGATGTGGAGAAAGAGGAACCCTCTTACACTGTTGGTGGGAATGCAAGTTGGTGCCGCCACTTTGGAGAAAAGTGTGGAGATTCCTCAAGTAATTAAGAATAGAGCTTCCCTATGACCCTGCAATTGCACTGCTGGGTATTTACCCCAAAGATACAGATGTAGTGAAAAGAAGAGCCATCTGTACCCCAATGTTTATTGCAGCAATGGCCACGGTCGCCAAACTGTGGAAAGAACCAAGATGCCCTTCAATGGATGAATGGATAAGGAAGATGTGGTATACACAATGGAGTATTATGCCTCCATCAGAAAAGATGTATACCCAACTTTTGTAGCAACATGGACGAGACTGGAAGAGATTATGCTGAGCGAAATAAGTTAAGCAGAGAGAGTCAAGTATCATATGGTCTCACTTATTTGTGGAGCATAACAAAGAACACGGTGGACATGGGGAGATGGAGAGGAGAGGGAGTTGAGGGAAACTGGAAGGGGAGATGAACCATGAGAGACTCTGGACTCTGAAAAACCACCAGAGTGTTTTGAAGGGGCAGGGAGGGGTGGGAGGTTGAGGAACCAGGTGGTGGGTAATAGGGACGGCAGGTACTGCATGGAGCACTGGGTGTGGTGCAAAAACAATGAACACTTTTACGCTGAAAATAAACAAACAAACCAAAAAAAGACGTCATTTTTACATACTTCTGATCCATTAACCTTGAACTCAGAGCCAACAGCACTACAGCTCATGCCTAATTAGGAAGCTTATCTTACATGTGTAATTTTTCTATAAGGTACCTCAGCCTTTGTGAACATTGGAAAATGGGACTTCATTGACTTCACTTTAAAGTGCCCATTTTATTTATTATTTATTTATTTAAGAGAGAGAGAATGTGAGCAGGAGGGAGGGAAGAGGGAAAAGAGAGCGAGAGAGAGAGAATCCCAAACAGACTCTGTTGTGTGTAGAGCCCAATCCCACAATTGTGAAATCACGACCTGAGCCAAAAATCAAGAGTCAGATGCTTAACAAATGTAGTCACCTAGGTGCTCCTAAAGTGTCCATTTTAAATGTGTAGATCATGTACACTATCCTCTCAGGCTATTTTTTTTAAATAAATATAAATCCAGTTGACTAAAAACAAAAAAAAATAATTTTACCATATTGCATTTACCCAAAGGATACATAGTGATGCAAAGGGGCACATACATCCCAATGTTTATAGCAGCAATGTCTACAATAGACAAAATAACAAAAGAACCCAGATGTTCATTGACAGTTGAATAGATAAAGAAGATGTGGGGGTGCCTGGGTGGCTCAATGGGTTAAGCCTCTGCCTTTGGCTCAGGTCATGATCTCAGGGTCCTGGGATCAAGCCCCACATTGGGCTCTCTGCTCCGCGGGGAGCCTGCTTCCTCCTCTCTCTCTGCCTGCCTCTCTGCCTAGTTGTGATTTCTCTCTGTCAAATAAATAAAATAAAATAAAATAAAAAAACCTTCTTTAAAAAAAAAAGATGTGGCGCATATGTGTATGTGTGTGTGTGTGTATATATATATATATATATATGCGCCACATCTTCTTTATCTATTTATTTATCTATTTAACTCTCACACACACACACACACACACACACACACATACATATAATGGAATACTACTCAGCTAATAAAAAGAAGGAAATCTTGCCATTTGCAATGATGTGGATGGAACTAAAGGGTATTATAAATACCCTCTAGCAGGTATTTATGAAGTCAGTCAGTCAGAGAAAGACAAATACCATATGATTTCACACATATGTGGAATTTAAGAAATAAAACAGATGAACATAGGGGACGGGAAGGAAAAATAAAATAAGATGGAAACAGAGAGGGAGACTAATCATAAGAGACTCTTAATTCTAGGAAACAAACTGAGGGTTGTTAGAGGGGAGGTGGATGGGGGTTGGGGTAACTAAGTGATGGGCATTAAGGAGGGCATTGATGGAATGAGTACTGGCATTATATGCAACTGATAAATCATTAAATTCTACCTCTCAAACTAATAATATGTTATAGGTTAATTAAACTGAATTTAAGTAAAAAAAAAATTTAAAAGAAAAAATAATAATGGTACCATATCCATATACCTCCTATAATGAACTATTACAACTAAGAACTTAATATGTATACACATGTAGATATCTTTTTTAAAATAACAATTTGTTTTCTCCCCCCAAAAATCTTTCTCAATATGTCTTCTGAGTCAAATATCCTAATTGTAACGCATGATGGGGGTTGTATAGAATAACTGGAACTACAGTTTGTGCTAGATATGTAATCAGTTAGAAAAGTAAAAGTTTGATTTTGATGAAATCATATTCCTTAGTACTTGGGGACAGGTGAGTGGGGAAACTTTAGATATCTCTTCTACAATTTTGCTTATTTTGGTCAAAGCTACCCTAAATAAAATGGTGTACTACATAAATAGTAACTTTTACTCAGTCTTTTGTAAAGTGATAATAAAAAAATCTTTAAAAAATGTTGCTATTTTTAAAGTGATCTGAATATGTGTTCTAAGTAAAAATGATGTTTCCTATAGAAACATAGTTTCAAGATAAAATCCCTACCTCCTTGCTCCAACTAGATTTCTACCCCTAAAAATAACATTAAAATTTTGAATCGTTCATGAATTGTCAGAAATTATGAGAGAAACTGTGCTCGTTTTCAATGGGAGTGAGCAACCAAAGGTTTCCTTTAGCCAGAAGCATGTGATAAATTAGAAATCATGACGTGATTTTTAAATAAGCTTTTCAAAAATATATCACAATGTGTATGATAGCCTGAGGAAATGTTATTTGATGGACCATCCTAAGTACATATTTAAGTCATGAAAGAGAAACAGCTTTTGTCAAGTAAATAAAGCAGCCTCTACCACCTCATGCATCCAATTACCACAAAAGAATAAAAACGAAATGAGCAAATTAAATAGAAATAATTATACTCTCAGTTGGGAATTCAAGGTCATAGACAGAACTCTATCCTACTTTGAAAGGGAACAACCAGCTGACTTTCTACTGAGTGGCTCACACTGAGAGTCAGGGCATCTTTAATACGGATGAGGTCCTCTAGAGTTTGTTGGACAAAAACCATTACATGACTCCAATCAGGATATTTGATTTTTATACTTAAGCTGCACATTTGCTTAGGGCAGGAAGACGTCACATTATAAAAACAACCAACTAGGCAAGAACAAATGCTTGGTGTTATAAATAATAAGATTAAATCTCAACCAAAATGTATTTCTGGTATGTAATATTAGTCTGACATTAAATTCAATTTGCATTAAGTAATAAATAACATTTCTTAAACATCAACATCCCTTTATCATTTATATCAATGCCAACAATAAATATCTAGTGCTATATGAGGGAACCATCTCAAGAATATTCATTTTCTTGATGGAAAACCTTGCTGTTTATAAGAAATGACAAGCTAGCTGTCAGGGTGAGCTAGCAAATGGGAGGCTTTGGGTATACGAATGATATACTCTGGACTTTTATATGAGAGGATTTTCTGTTCCCAAAATATTTTTGAACTACTATAACTGAGCTTCAAATTTTGCCTCTGGGAATTCATTAGGGTCTCAAGAGATAGTTATTCTCCAAGAATTGTTCATTAAACTATGAGGGGTCTTAGCACAATATTTGAAAACACAGAGAGGATAACCAGCTAAGACTATCATTATATGAGAGTGATACAAAACACAAGTGCCTGGAGGAGAAGAGGGTAGAGTTTCCCTTAAGGAGTGCATGGGCTTTTAAACTTTGCCTAGAGTTGCCTCAGAAGGATGTGAGTCCTTCTTTTTCTACATATAGTGGGAAGTTGACTTGATCATATGATCAGTGTTACACCAGAGTATTCTAGGAAGAAAGAAGAAGTCCTTATAAAATTCCAAATTAAATTTTAGGGATAAAATATAATTTCACAAACATGATTAAATTAAATTGTAACCAGGTCTTATCTTCTCATTTACATTTTAAAGTCTCAGGGAACTTTCCCTCTCTACTAATAACTTAGGCTGAAACCATAAGAAATTAGGCACTAGGGCAGAAATGATCTCAATACTTTTATATTCTTCTAGGATTTAAAAGAGCTAGAGCTTCTTCTACTCAAGTACAACAAATTTTATTACTTAAAAATAAAAGTCAAATATATCTCTGCAAAAATTCTTTACTCCTACCTACTCAACGCAAGTCTAGCCGTATCTGTAATGAGAGCAAGTATCCATGTAGGTAGAAAGTATACTGTGCTATGTCACACATAATCTCATTTGATTGTCATAATCATCACTGAGATTGGTCAGAGAAAACAAGTTTCTAAGAGGGCAAACAAAAGTCATTTAATTTCTTTTTTTAAAATATTTTATTTATTTATTTGACAGAGATCACAAGTAGGCAGAGAGGCAGGCAGAGAGAGAGGAAGAAGCAGGCTCCCCACAGAGCAGAGAGCCTGATGTGGGGCTCCATCCCTGGACCCTGAGATCATGACCTGAACGGAAGGCAGGGGCTTTAACCCACTGAGCCACCCAGGCGCCCCGGTCATTTAATTTCTAAATAAAAAATATCCAGTAATGGAACTCAAGATTTCTGTCTTTCAGACCTGTTCCTTTTCTTCTCATCTGAGTCACCACACTATATTATCCCATTCAGATATTTGTAAAAAACCTAGATTTTTTTTTAACACCACTCAATGGAGATTTTTCCCTCTGTCCTTACAAGCACCTTTCCTGGCTCTTTCTGCAGCCCCAAGCTCTCAGTGCTCTAATACCATTTTCTTATTTAGGTGGTGAATCAGTCATTATGAATCAAACAATAATAGTAAGGAAAAAAGACACAAACCCCATTTAACCTTCAATGAATTCATACAATCATTGATCTGTACCCACTTGAGTCACAAGAAAGATTATAAAAAATAATTCAAAAAAAGTCTACAAATGAAAGATTGTAAACAACAGGAAAGGAAAATTATGGTTTAAGAGTCACTCTGGGAATAGACTAGTTTATCTCTATAAACTTTCAAGCTATTAAAAATCCTTAGTCTATTGGTGCGCCTGGGTGGCTCAGTGGATTAAGCCGCTGCCTTCAGCTCAGGTCATGATCTCAGGGTCCTGGGATCGAGCCCCGCATCGGGCTCTCTGCTCCGCAGGGAGCCTGCTTCCTCCTCTCTCTCTACCTGCCTCTCTGCCTACTTGTGATCTCTCTCTCTCTGTCAAATAAATAAATAAAAAAATCTTTAAAAAAAAAATCCTTACTCTACTTAGCTAGTTATTTAAATTCTATTTAACCAACTAAATGACAAGTAGTTGTCTATGGCCACTGAAGATGGGATCAGGAACCTCATCAAGGGCAGTCTAGCCAAAGATATTTACAATCCACTTGTATTTAGACTTGGTCCCTACCTGGTCCTGGTTATTTGCACTGTATTCCACAAACCCTCCCTAACTCAGTGTTGCACTTGTCCAAATAATTATTCTTTCAAGTGCCTGGGAAGATCATGATTATCTTCTTCCACAGCACTTGGGCATCCATCTATATGTTTAGTTAACTGCTTCCTCCTTTTTCCAATAATAAAGTTTGTTAGTCAGGTCATAGATCAGAAATGAGTGAGGAATGAGGAGGTGAGGACACTGAGATTTGGAGAGCAGTGAGCCACATCTACATATAATTCTCTGCTGAAGGAGAGAAGTCTGGGCATTCAAGCAGCTGAAACTCTGGCTTAATTCGGAGCTGCTGGACACATCCAGGTGAAGGAAAACCCCAGTAATTCAAAGAATGTTGTGATATTTCTTATTGTCAAAAATCAATGTACACACACACACAAATACACACAAATAGTATATGACTATAAACTGCTTGCACTGTCATAGTATCTGTCTGAAAAGTACATTGACAAAAAAGTAACTTAATACCAGAAGCACTTGCTTCCACTTAGACTACTTTTGCAATTTCCAGAATTTCTTTTGAAGATGTCACAGTTTGCTCTTTGTTTTACTTTTACTCCACTGACAAGAATGAAAATTCAAAAAGCCTAGTTTTGAGTAATGCAAAAGAAAATAAAACAAAAAGTATCAGCTAAAATAAAATAAAATAGTATCAGAGTCTGTTAATAATATTAAGAAAGAACTCTGCCTTCTTTTCTTTCCTTCTCCCAGCACCAGCCGCCCCCCCCCCCCGCCCCAGAATTTGCCATAGCACTGAGTCCTGGACTAGGCACAGATTAAACACTCAAAGAAAACTTCATGATAAGAACAACAACAGTGCTGTGAAGGGTGTAAACCTGGTGATTCACAAACCTGTACCCCTGGGGATAAAAATACATTATATGTTTATTAAAAAAAAAGAAAAGAAAGGATGAATACCCAACTTTTGTAGCAACATGGACAGGACTGGAAGTGATTATGCTGAGTGAAATAAGTCAAGCAGAGAGAGTCAAGTATCATTTGGTTTCACTTATTTGTGGAGCATTACAAATGACATGGAGGACATTGGGAGATGGAGAGGAGAAGGAAGTTGAGGGAAATTGGAAGGGGAGGCGAACCATAAGAGACTATGGACTCTGAAAAACAACCTGAGGGTTTTGAAGGGACGGGGGTGGGAGGTTGGGGGAACCAGGTGGTGGGTAATAGGGAGGGCACATACTGCATGGAGCACTGGGTGTTGTGCAAAACAATGAATACTGTTACGCTGAAAAAATAAATAAATTAAAAAAAAAAGAACAACAACAGTGAAATAATTCTCAGGTATTACAGAGATACCCTTCCTCTACTCTTAAGGGTTTTTTGTTTGTTTGTTTGTTTTTGTTTTTTACTCTGGAAATTGAAGATATGTCATTCTCTAAAATGTTGAACTGATAAGGCTAAACATGATGCCACAGTAGAGAACTACTTCTAACTCCCCTCCTGTTGTGAGCTATGTCAGACTATGACTATACTGGGCAGGATAGAACTGTTCTATATAAACCAAAAATGGTTACCTCTATTGATGAGTGGAATCTTGTATTCTGAGGTTATAAAAACAGTTCCTGGTGAGCTCTTTCAGAATGCACTGAAGAAGAAACAAGGTAGAGTGAAACAACAAATATCTCAATATTGGTGGTGTCTTTACTGCCTTTCTACAGTACGGCTCTGAAAGTCCAGAAGTGTCCACAGTGCAGGAACAGCCAATCAAGTGAATGTACATTTTCTAAGAGGTACTTTGCTGTTGCATATGATACCAAGACCTGTCACTACGGCTAGCTCTAATCTATTCTTTTTAAAGATTTTATTTAATCATTTGACAGAGATCACAAGTAGGCAGAGAGGCAGGCAGAGAAAGAGGAAGGGAAGCAGGCTCCCTGCTGAGCAGAGAGCTTGACTCGGGGCTCGATCCCAGAACCCCGAGACCATGACATGAGCTGAAGGCAGAGGCTTTAACCCACTGAGCCACCCAGGCGCCCCACTCTAATCTATTTTTTTCAAGGGCAGCAAGTGGTCCTGAATATATACTGATGAAGAATATGTGAGTTGACATTTTACAATTCAGAAAGAATAGCTGTACTATCACCTTAAATGATACTCAATGTCTTAAGGCTTCTTCTAAATGCTATTGGTATTACGCTTCTAAGTGTCCTAGGAGTCAAAGACAAGAAGAAAAGCCACAAAATTTTCACAGTAAACGAGCTTATGACAGACGATTCCTTAGAGACAACTAAATCTACGACATGGAGAAGCTAATTAAATGTAATCCCAGTATCCCTGTGATCTCTTTAGAACCCCTATTACCTTTCATATTGACAGATGTGTGTGTCTGTGTGTTCAACTTGACTGCTCTACTGTCCCATACTCAGGCCTTCATTTTCAGAGAGTAAAAAGTTACTAAAAATTTAGAGCAATATTTCAAATTTCCCTGATACTTAATTAGCATTTTTATAAAAGATATATTAACACACATTTTAAAAGGGCATCAACTTCAGGAATTCCTGTGTGGCTCAGTCATTATGTGTCTGCCTTCAGCTCAGGTCATGATCCCAGGGTCCTGGGATTGAGCCCCACATCAGGCTTCCTGCTTGGGAAGCCTGCTTCTCCTTCTCCCACTCCCCCGCTTGTGTTCCTGCTCTCTCTCTCTCTCTCTCTGTTGTATAAATAAATAAAATCTTTCAAAAATAAAATAAAATAAAATGGCATCAACTTCAACAATCCAATATATTTTATTGTTTTCATTTTACAGGGAAGAAAACTAGGATTCAGATGAATTAGAGAATTTAACCAAGATAACCTATAAGAGCAAACTCACTCCTCACTTCATGTTGCAAATATCTTCAGTATTTGTTTTGTTTGCTTGCTTGTCCCTCTAGGGAAAGAACAATGTATACTCCTCAAAACTAGAGAAATAAGGATGTATGAATTCTTTTTCTTCTTGGCATTCTTAAGAGAGACTCGTTAAAGCAATTCAAACTGTTACAAAGTTGCCAAGAAGGCACAGCATTAAAGAGAAGAGCACTGACAGAACATTTTGACCAAACATAATGAATTGCTCACTTTTTATAAGGAGAGCAGAAAGCTATGATAGTACCTCCAACTCAACATCAAGCCCAGGCTTGTAGGAATTTTAACGAATGAGAAAAAGTAATATAATGTGTAGGAAAGCAAAACATTCATCAAGTTCCTGTTGGAAGTAAACATTTTAGAACAACAGAAAACTGTTTTAAGAAGCAGATAATCATTGTAGACCATGATGTTTGCAAGGTATTAGAAAAGAGAATAAAATAGAACTGATGCCCTACCCCACCTCTTCCCCATAGGAGCTTTTTGTTGAGGGCATATGTTTAATTCAAACAAATCCAATACTCCCCACAGACTTTGGTGGAGGACTATTTTGTTAGCGCCTTAAGATGAAAGTAAAGAGAAGACTATGATAACAACTTGTTTCAAAGGCTAAAGACCATGCTCACCACAAAACCAGGGTGGGAATTATCTTATCACCCCCCAAATAGCTTGATGAAAAGAAAATGTCACCACCTTCCAAGAATATTTTATAATTCAAATATGATTCCAGCAACAAGATAAAGTTTTCAAGAATTTGTAAAGACTTCTTACTAGCTATTGGGAAAGTGAACTTCATTTAAATGACTTCTAGGATTTTTGAGAAGCATAATCTTCAGAACTATGAATGGCAAAGCCTATACTTCAGTGACATTCAATTACATACATTTGTATACACCCAGAAACAATAATAACAGGTTTCCAAGATTAATACCGAACCATGAACTACATAGCAAATAATAATCCAGAGTACATAGTAGGAGAATGGTAGAAAATTACAGATCTCTTTTCTCAACACTTACTATGATTTCAATTACTTGTTTAGTGTCTACTCTCTCTAAAAAACACTAAACTATGTCCTTATTGGTTCACTGCTGTAATTTCAGTCCTTAGCATCAAGTCAAACGTATGATGGTTATATAATGCCTGACACATAGATGATTGCAAAATTTAAATAAGGAAGAGTAAAGAAAACAAAACAGAAAAATAAAACAAACAAAAATATTTTAACAGGAGTATCTGTCATTTTGCATAGCCACTGTTTGCCTTCATTACATAATTACCCATGAATTTTATACCCAGCAATTATAGTAATCCATGACATTCTAGGAGTACTGACTGTTTAAACAAGGGGAGACAAATATGACACATAGCAGGCTTTGTTTGAATTTAAAAAAATAATAAAATCTTGATATTTTACTTTTTACCTATAAATATCTCAATTTCTGGATTCTTTGGGAAAATAACAGTATGTCAGGTAATGCAGTCCTAAATTATAACATGGCAAGAGTCACTTCAACATGAAATTTGGACTTTTGCATTTCTGTAATTTCTCAACAATCCTATCTTACCTCCATCATCTTACTAACTGCCTGACTCTTGGCAGGCCTATAAATAGCCCTATTTATAAATAAGCCTACCTATAAATAAGATTATTTAGCCCTACCTATAAATAAGATTAATGAGAGTTCAGAAGCTGACTGTCAGGCTTAATTGGGCAGAAAAAAGTTTGGTAATAAAGATATAATTAATTAATTGTAAATATCCTTGAATTATCTTTGAATAAAAATAAAGAAGATATTTCTATTCAAATAAATAAAGAAATTTTGGAAATATGTTATTGGAAACCTAGTATGTATAATCACTATAAACTTTGCAAAGAATTCAGTCATGGAGATATAAAGAAGTACAACAAAAGTCTGGCCTTCTTTTGGTTTTTGGATAGACATTTTCATTTAATATTTTTTTTCCCTTTTTATTTATTTATTTTTTTTCAGCGTAACAGTATTCATTCTTTTTGCACAACACCCAGTGCTCCATGCAAAACGTGCCCTCCCCATCACCCACCACCTGTTCCCCCAACCTCCCACCCCTGACCCTTCAAAACCCTCAGGTTGTTTTTCAGAGTCCATAGTCTCTTATGGTTCGCCTCCCCTCCCCTTCATTTAATATTTAATGGGATTTAAATATGATGTATCTATACATTTTTTAATCTATTTAAGCTAAAACAAACAAGAGTTCACCCATTTATTCCACCTCTCAACCCTCACCTGTGAAAGCCACCCATCTGTTCTCTGTATCTATCTGTCTGGGTTTTTGTTTGGTATTTTTTTTTTTCTGTCTTACTTATTTCACTTAGCAAAATGCCCTTGAGCTTCACTGCTCAGAAACAATTTAGCTTGAAGCAAAGATTTCTTCAATAATGGTCCTGTACAGAGTAATTATATCTCTTATTTTAATATATACACATATACACAGAAAATGCTATTTCTTCTTGTAGCTATATAAGTAGTATGAGAAGTCTGAAAAACATGAAGTTGTATCAAGTAAAAGTGTCGGGAGCTTTCTAACTCTTGCTTATGCTATTATTCAACTGAACGATTCCAGTGGTTCAATAATTGATCTAACACTGATCTTTTTGAAAATTATGCTGCTCTACCCCTTAATAAGACTTAACCATTTTAACCACTCTCTTGAAATGAGACCTATCAAAGAAATGTTGTTAAGGGTTGAAAAAAATTTGAAATATAAAATGAAAAAGAAATTAATTATGTCCACACACCCATCATTCTTCTCTTTCTCTCCAACAGTTCTCCATATTATACCTCGCACTAGAAGTTAGAGCTACATGAGGGCAAATGAAACAACCTGAGGAGGCTTGGAACCCACATATTAAAAATTTCTTAATATCGCCAAATCACTTCAGAAATATTCACAGGAAACTTACTTTTCAAGTTTCTTTCCTTTCCTGCTATCTTTGGAGTTTGTATAGGAAACCGTAAAACCCCAGGAAACTGTCATGGGACAAATACATTATTTTCAATAATCAAGTTAGAAGTAACACATCTTCTTATGACAATTTTTAATGAGTAGTACAATCTGATAATATTCCTCTAGTGTCTATGTGATGCATTCTATCAATATACCAAATTGAGCTTGACATTTGTTTTATTTGTTTGAGTTATATGTTCATGATAATCCCTTAGTATGTTTGAATCAAAGTATTATCTTTTGGAGAAGTTTTATGATGATAACTATAGATATTTTGAATAAGAAAAGCAAATTATCTGTGCTGATAAATCTGATTAAATACATAATGCAAAATGAATTTAGAAATGACAGGCAGCCCCACAAAACTTGTGGATAAATCCAGTTTCCCCTAACAACCATAATAGGAGATTTAAAGTGAGACTGTATTTTATCACCATCATTGCAAACTATGCTGCTTGGCTTGTGATACACTTCGGTTGCTGTAAAATATTGTTATTTGATTTATGTTTAACAACTGCTAACATGTAGAAAAATGGAGAAATGAAAGATAACTTCCACAAAATGATAATAAAATAAAAGAAGAAACAATGGTGGAAAGTTAGGATTGTTATTAACTTCAAATTTGCCTTCACTCACAGTTGTATGAAAAGAAGCTAACACACAGTTTAGTAGGATAGATATGAATGGGACTGGAGTCTGAAACATTACTGTCTGATAATTTATCTTTCTGTGGCCTACCTCTCTATTCCTGTGCTGTTATCAGAGTTCAGGACATTATTACCTATTACCTGGGATATTTTAATATCTTTCAATGATCTACTCACATTCGGTCACTTCCTGACTCAGTTCATTTCTCACACATTACTCGACTCAACACCCTGAAACATATTTGTGTTCATGGCTCCTCTCAGCTCAAAAAATCCAGAGGCTTCACTTTTCCAAACTTAGAATTAAAATACTTAAACTGAATCATTCATTTCAAAAAAACTGATACAAACCTACTTGTTCATAAATATTACCCAATATTCCAAAGACCTCAGTTTTTGGGCAAACTAATCACTATAGTTCAATCACACTGGGATGGTTTTTTTGCCATCAAGATATATGCAAATCCTACCTATCACTTAGAGTCTGTATCAAGTGCCAATTCACCTGTTAACTGTTCCTAGAATTCACACCTGTTCTGGAAGCAAACTTTCCTTCCTGTGAATACAGCTAGAATTCTGCAGGCCATTATTCAATAAAAGTGCTTTCTTCTTAAAATCTATTTAGTCAACAAATATTTATCAAGTAACACCATGGGAGTGTTTATTTACTTGAAACATTTATATATATAAACAAAAACAAAAAAAAACACAAAAACATTTATGTAAGGCATCTAGCAGAATATATGCTGTTTTTTTTATGTACTCAGGCAAGAGCATTTTCCTTCCATCATCTTCCCCTACTTTGTGGTCCATGACTAGTTTATCACTATAAATTTCCACAGCAGTTAATCTGTTACTTTCTACATAGTGAATATTCAATAAATATTTATTGAACTACAAGATGATTTTTTAGATCTTTCTTCATTTCCTTAAAAACCATCACATTAATTATACTAAATGTTATTTAATTATGGTTCATTTTATGAAAATGTTCATTTCCATGGACATAAACCTGATTATACTATAATGCACAACTAACAATACATTTGCTTTCTAAGCTCAAAGAATCATTACAAATACTCACAATTATTTAATTTGTTTTAATAATCAGAATAAATGTTTTCAAATAAGAAATTAAGAATATTATCTTCCTTTCAAGAGAGAACATATCAAAGTGGAAAGTTCCACAAGTACCTGGTAATGATACTACCTTTTATTTTACTTAAGAAGGCAGCAGATCTATAAGCGTGTGTTGTACAAACCAATTAGCCAGGCAAAATGAGATATATATGTTATTCTAAACTAAGGAGAAGTGGGTAAGTGTTTGGGACTACAAAGGGAAGGAAAGCAATTCATAGGAAGATGAAAAATAGGAAATGTTTGCTAAACAAATATTTGCAACAGAACAATGGGACAGGAATTTTAAAAATAAGACTTTGCTAAATTCCTCTTTGTCTACCATACCTAGTTTATATTATAATGTAGGTATCTATGGTGATAGCTCCCTTCTTGGAGCAGGTTTTCTATCTAAATTATTTTAGGCACTTGGGGGAAGGTCAAAATTTCTTCATAAGTCTTTTGGCCTTGATTATTTTCAGCTCAAAATAATCTGCATGCCAGAGTGACACATCTTGGGACAATCATTCTGAACCCCTACACATATAACTATAAATGAATTATAATCAGTAACTCAGCATATAAAATCATTACCTTCAATCATGTATGAAATTAAATGATTAATGAATTCTTTTTTCTACATAGATTACATATGACCAATCAATATTCAAGTATGACTAATAATGTCAACATACAACAAAGTATACCAGTGTAAAGAAATACATCATTAAAATATTTACAGAAGCCACTGATTCTCTTATGCATAGCTAAAACTGAAGCTTTACTAAACAGCATTCTAAGACTTGGGTAAGAATCAACAATATGTTTAAGAGAACAGATGAAAGATCAAATAGAGAGAATATATTACTTTCTCCAACATTCACCAGACACATAGTTGGGTATATTATTTCCTAGTCTATTTTCACAGTATTTTATGAAACAGATGATGTGTTTGGTATTATTTGGTTCTTTTAAGGGATACACAAAATGTATGAAGATATCTCCCCTTCAAGGAATTTGTAAATTAGCAAACCCATGAAGTAGATGGCATTATACAATATTTAACTTTAGACTACACTAAGTTAAATGGATTGTATTGTTAAATAGTTTTGAGAAAGTTCAGAAAACAATTTTTGGATTAGTTGTGTGCATCTTGACTGAATTATTGGAGACTTTATAATAACTACATATTCATTTTGTGTTTCCTAGAACATACCTATCAAGCTTTTTGTTTGAATAAAACTATCTATCCTATGTCTACCCCAAAATAATGATGAAACATAAAAGATCAGTAAATGAATATATAAATTTTATTAGCAAATTTTTATACTAAAATTTTAAAGAAAAATTAAGGAGTTTTGGTTTTGACCTAGAAAGTACCTAAAGTCATCATCCTTGATGCATCAGAAAACTAAAGTGGTAGGGAAAATTGCTACCTGGAAATCTAGAGAAACAGGCACATCCAGAAGCACTACACACACACTGTAACACAAATAAAGAATGCCTTTCATGGACTGACTCATCAATAGTCTCAACAACACCAAAGAAAGAATAAATAAGCTTAAAGATAGATCAATAAAAACTTTTGAAACTGAAAAACAAATAGAAGAATTAACGCTAATTTTTTAAACAATCTCTTTCAGAATATTGAAGATGAAAAAATCTTTCCAAGTAATTTTATGATGCTAGTAGTCCCTGATATCAAAACCAAAGAAATATAATACAAAAAGAAGGAAGGAAGGAAGGAAGGAAGGAAGGAAGGAAGGAAGGCAGGCAGGCAGGCAGGCAGGCAGGCAGGCAGAAGGACGTGGAGGAAGGGAGGGAGGGAGGAAGGAAGTGAGGGAGGGAGGAAAGAAGATGGATGAAAGGGAGAGAAAGAAAGAAAGGAAAAATGCTAGGCTACTATCTCTCAAGAACTTAGACACAAAAATCCTCAACCAAATATAAGCAAACCAAATCTAAAATGTATAAAACAATTATATACCATGACAAAGTGAAATTTATTATAGGTATGCCAGGCTTGTTCAACATTTGAAAATAAATCAATGCAATCCACTCTATTAACAATAGAATCAATTGACACAGAGTGAGCATTTAACAAAATTCAATACACATTCACATTGAAAATGCTCAGAAAGCTATGAGTTAAGGGAAATTCTTCAAATTAATAAAGAATATCTACAGAGGGGCCCCTTGGTGGCTCAGTGGGTTAAAGCCTCCACCTTAGGCTCAGGTCATGATCCCAAGGTCCTGGGATTGAGCCCCGCATAGGGCTCTCTGCTTCACGGGAAGCCTGCTTCCTCCTCTCTCTCTGCCTGCTTCTCTTCCTACTTGTGATCTCTGTCTGTCAAATAAATAAATAAAATCTTAAAAAAAAAAGAATATCTACATTAAACCTACAGCTGATACCATATTTAGTGGTAAATGTCTGAATGATATCCTCCTAAGACTGAGGACAAAGCAAGGATGCCTACTCTCACCAATCTTATTCTACATAGTAATGGAACTTCCAGCCACAGAAATAAGATGAAATAAATAAATACAGGTCATGATAAAAAGAAAAACAAAACAAAACAAAATTCTCTATTTGAAGATGGTGTGATTGTCTACATAGAAAAATTTTTTAAAAAAGCAGTGAGTTCAATGGAGAGGAGAAGGGAGTTGAGGGAAATTGGAAGGGGGGATGAACCATGAGAGACTATGGACTTGGATAAACAACCTGAGGGTTTTGAAGGGGTGGGGGGTGGGAGGTTGGGGGAGCCAGGTGTTGGGTATTAAGGAGGGCACATATTACATGGAGCACTGGGTGTGGTGCAAAAATAATGAATACTGTTACGCTGAAAAGAAATTAAAAAAAAAGTAGTGAGTTCAACTGAACTGCAGGATATAAGAACACAGCAAAATCAATAACATTCTTTTTTTTTAAATATTTTATTTAGGGGCACCTGGGTGGCTCAGTGGGTTAAAGCCGCTGCCTTTGGCTCAGGTCATGATTCAGATTCCTGGGATCGAGCCCCGCATCAGGCTCTCTGCTTGATGGGGAGTCTGTTTCTCTTCCTCTCTCTCTCTGCCTGCCTCTGCCTACTTGTGATCTCTGTCTGTCAAATAAATAAATAAAATCTCTAAAAAATATATTTTATTATTTATTTATTTACTTATTTATTTGAAAGACAGAGACAGAGATAGCAATAGAAATGGCTAGAGAGCACAAGTTGGGAGGAGAGGGAGAAGCAGGCTCCCTGCTCAAGTTACATCCCAAGACCCCAGGATCATGACCTGAGTGAAGGTGGAAGCTTAATGACTGAGCCATGCAGGCTGCCCCAATCATATTTATATACCTGATAATAAACTTGCAGAGTTGAAGTTAAATACAAAATGTTATTTATAACCATACTAAAGAAAAGAAATACTTAAGCATATACTTAGCAGGACATTTACGTGTGAATTATAAAATCTTAATAGAAGAAATAAAAAGACCTAAGTAAAAGGAGAGTAAACCCTGTCTATGTATGGAAAGATTCAATGTAAGAAAAACGTCGATTCTTTCCAGATTGACTACAGATTTAATACAATCCCTACCAAAACACAAAAGATTTCTGTACACATTATAAACTTAATTTACAATTATACAGAAAGGCATGGCATTTGCTATAGTTAAAAAAAGAAAGTGGAAAGAATCAGTCTATATGAAATTAAAGCTTATTTTATATTTATAGTAATTGAGATAATAAGGTATTGGTAAAGGGTTAGGTACATAGATCAATGAAAAAATAATAGCACACACAAAAAAACCTCACACAAATATACTCAGCTGATTTTTTTATGAACTAGCAAAAATAATTTAATGGAAGGAGGATAGGTTTTTCAACAAATAGTATTAGAACAATTGGATACTCACAGGTAAGCAACAAAAATAAATAAAACCTTCAACCTAAACCTCACATCTTATACAAAAATGTACTCAAAATGGGTTATGAAGATAAATATAAAATGTAAAACTCTAGAACCTTTGGGGGAAAAGTAGATGATAAATCACTGGCATCTATGATAAGAGTTCTTGAATTTGACATCAAATGCACAATCCATAAAAATGAAAACCTGATAAATTAGACCTCATGAAAATTATAAAGTTTTGCTCTATGGAAATCCATGTAAGATAGATAAAATACTAGAATAAAATATTTGCAGGTTACAAATCTGACAAAGAATCAGAATCTAGAATATATAAAGAATTCTCAAAACTGTACAGCTAAAAAATAATCCAATTATAAAATCAGCAAGTGACAAGAACAGACATTTCACTAAAGAGGTTAAACAGATGGCAGGTAAGCAGATAAAAAGGTGTTCAACATCATTAGCCATTTAGGATGGCTAATGCAAATTAAAACCACAGAGAATATAACCACACACCAATCAGAATGGCCAAATAAAAAGTAACGACAATACCAAATGCTGGCTAGGATGTGGAAAAACTGGATTATTCATATGCTGTCAGTAGGAATATAAAATATTAAAACCTAGAAATTTCATATTGTGGAAAACAATTTGGCAGTTTCTGAGGAAACTAAACATGTAATTACAACATGATCCAGCAATTGCATTCTTGGATATTTATCCCAGAAAAATTAAAGCTTATGTTCACACAAAAATGTATACATGAAAGCTTTTAGTAGCTTTGTACCTAAAATTATAATCAGCTTGGATGAATTTCAACAGCTGAATATTAAATAAACTGTGGCTCATACATACCATAGAATACCATTCAGCAATGAAAAAGAATTGTCTAGCAACACACACCTTGGATGAATCTGCAGAGAATTAGACTGAATGAATACATCATTCACCAAGACACCAGCTTCACTAAGTTCAATGTTGGCTCTCACATTCAAGCCCAATTTAAATATGAATGTCTTAATCCATAAACACAGCATATGTAGAAGGCTATCAAACTTAAAATTATGCTGTAGTTATAATTTTCATTCATATTGAATACTAAAATTCATGCGAATGAAAAGTTTAACTCAAATATTTTATAGAGTCTTGTTATTTGAAATATAGTTCTAAGATTAACTGCATTGGCATCACCTAAGAGCTTGCTAAAAATGCAGTAACTCGGTCCCCAAACCTAATCAAAATTTCATTTTTTAAGATCTTTCTCCTGAACATAAACTTGTGCTCAACATGGCCCTGGATTAATGGATAGCTATATGGTGGGTAATTGTGTAATATAATTAAAAATCTTTCCTGTGCACTGTGATTTCTTTTGTATATGGGAATTGAGTTACCATATATATGCAATATTCTTGCACATCAAAGGACACACTCAAAAAAAATGAAAAGGCAATCTATGGAATGAGAGAAAATATTTATAATTCATATATTTGATATAGGGTTAACATTCAAGATAAATAACACCTACAACTCAACAACAAAAAAATTCAAGTAACCTGATTAAAAAATAGTCAAAGAACTTGATTGACATTTCTCTATAGATGGTTTACAAATGGCCAATAAGCACATGAAAAGATTATCAAATTGTTAATCATTAGGGAAATCAAAACCACAATGAAATATCATCCCATTAGGATATATATATATATATATATTCCCATTAGGATAGTTACTGTTGGAAGGAAGGAAGGGAGGGAGGAAAAGAGGGACAAAGAAGAGAGAGAGAGGGAGGTAGGGAAAGGAGGAAGGAAAGAGGGAGAAAAGAGAAAATTACAAGTGTTGGAATGGAGGAGAAGAATCTGGAACACTTGTGCACTGTTGGTAGGATTGTTAAATGTTGCAACAGCTATGGAAAACAATATGGAGATTCCTCAAAGACTTAAAAAATAGAGATATCATGTGATTAAGCAATTCCATCTCTGGTATACAACCAAAAGAATTCAAAACAAAATCTCAAAGATTTATTTGTTTTCCTGTGTTCATTGCAGCATTATTCACAATAGCCAATACAAAAAAACAACCTAACTAAAGAAAATGTAACATATATATACACACATATATATATAGAGGGAGATACATATATAGATAGATACCTAGATGTATATACAATGGAAAATTACTGAGCCTTAAAAAAGAAGGAAATCTTGTCATATATGACAGTTAAATAAACTGAAGATCATAATGCTTAGTGAAATAAGCCAGTCACAAAAGAACATGTACTGCATGATTCCAGTTATATAAGGTACTTAAAACAGTCAAATTCATAGAAACATAGTAGAATGGTGGCTTCCAGGGGCTATGGAAGGGGGAGAGGGGGAAGTTGCTACTTAAATATTAAGTTTCAATTATGCAAGATAAAAGAGCTCTGAGGATTTGTTTCATAATAACAATAAAATGAATACACTGAACACTACTGAACCATACAGTTAAAACTGGCTAAGATGGTAAATTTTGTTATTTTTGTAACACACACTCACACACACACACACATGCACACAAAGCCAAATCCATCTCAGAATAATTTTGCATAGTGTTTGTGTGCTAAAAAGGAAAATAAAAACAGAGAAAAGAGAAAAATAAAACAAATTAAAATACCCTCCAAAATCTGACCCCAACCAAACTTGCCTATTTATCGCCTGATATTTAGGTATTAACATTTCATTTTAGCCAATATTTTATACATTCATACACAACAACACTGAATTCCTTTATCTTAATAAACAGGATGACTTACCACTTGACTGTATCTTTTTCATTGTCTCCAACATAACACTTCTCTTACCATAATACATTACACATCATTGTGCTTGAATTATTAATCTTATTAATCACTATATGTGCAGCATTTAGCTCAAAATTTGGAATCTACTAGGTTGTCAATGCTCCATTTGAAATACACAAACACACACACACACACACACACACTCCACATTATTTACCCAACAAAATCTATTTTTTTAACAGCTCAGTTGAATCTGATCTTCCTGAACAATTTTGGCTCATAACTGTTTCTCATTTCTCCAAACATACTATTACTGTGACATTAATTTCAAGCTGATATTACTAAACAATTACTATTTAATTGTTTAATTCTACACAATTTCTCTTTTTAAAAATGGTCAGAAAATATTCTTTTAATTTAATGTAAATATTTATTTATTAATGTATTTATTTTTTTTTTAGTGTTCCAAAATTCATTTTTTATGCACTACACCCAGTGTTCCATGCAAATCATGCCCTCCTTAATACTCACCACCAGGCTCACTCACCCCCCCGCCTCCTCCCCATCAAAACCCTCAGTTTGTTTCTCAGAGTCCACAGTCTCTCATGTTTGGTCTACCCCTTTGATTTCCCGAACTCATTTCTCTCCATCTGTGTTACTCCTTATGCTCCACAATTAAGGGAAACCATATGATAACTGATTCTCTCTGCTGGACTTATTTCACTCAGCATAATCTCTTCTAGTCCCGTTCATGTTGCTACAAAAGCTGGGTATTCATCCTTTCTGATGGAAGCATAATACTCCATTGTATATAAGAACCGTATCTTCTTTATCCACTGGTCCGTTGAAGGGCATCTTGGTTCTTTCCACAGTTTGGCAACTGTGGCCATTGCTGCTATGAACATCGGGGTGCAAATGGCCCTTCTTTTCACTACATCTGTATCTTTGGAGTAAATACCCAGTAGTGCAAATGCAGGGTCATAGGGTAGCTCTATTTTTAATTTCTTGAGGAATCTCCACACTGTTTTCCGAAGTGGCTGCACCAACTTGCATTCCCACCAACTGTAAGAGAATTCCCCTTTCTCCACATCCTCTCCAATACTTTTTGTTTACTGTCTTGTTGATTTTGGCCATTCTTACTGGTGTAAGGTGGTATCTCAATGTGGTTTTGATTTGAATTTCCCTGATGGCTAATGATGATGAACATTTTTTCATGTGTCTGTATAAGTCTTTGTTTTCCTGGGTCTTAATAAATACTATGAGCCAATTAATTTTTTATATATATATGGTGACCTATAATGATTTTGATTTAGAATTAAGATGTTTAGTTAGTTTTAATTGGCTAATTATTTGACAACTGAAGAAATCTTTCTGATTTTTGTCTCTGTAATGCATTAATTTCCTAATTTATTTTTAATATTTTGAAATAAATCTATTTGAAATGGTCTATTTATGGGTTCACTGAAACTCTGCTCTAGTTCAGGCTCAGAGTATTATGGCCATTATATTTCTGTTAGGCTTTTATAAAGTTAAGAATTAAGAAGCACTGTTCAGAGATACAATTTTCCAAATAGCCCCTGATGCTCTGGTCCTTGGTAGTGGACTATTTTCCCAGAAGAAATCCCAAGTAAGGAATTATTTTCAGGAAAACAAATAAGACAATATGAAAATTTATTATCCTTCAGTCCCAAAAGCATAAAATATTTACTCAATGAAATGGAAAACTGGTATTAAAACATCCATAACATTGGGGTGAAATATCAAAGCTAAAAAAGTTCAGTAAGTGTAATACCATTTATAAGAGGATAAGGCTTGGATGGATAAACTAAATTTATAGCTTTGTCCATTTCCTATTTTTGCATGGTTAAATCTTGTCAATATTGAATTATGTAGGCTATTGTGTTTAATTAAGGTGAGGATAAGCTCATCATTATTTCCATGAGTAAAACCAGTTAGGATAGTGATTTTTCTGACATGAGTTTAATATATGCTGATTATAGTAACACTACCATAAATAGTTTTTTAAAATCACTAATAATAATTGTAATATAATTGTAAAATATTTTGGAGTGGGAGTCAAGATGGCAGAGAAGTAGCAGGCAGAGACTACATCAGGTAGCAGGAGATCAGCTTGATAACTTATCTAAACATTACAAACACCTACAAATCCAACGGGAGATTGAAGAGAAGAAGAACAGCAATTCTAGAAACAGAGAATCAACCACTTTCCGAAAGGCAGGACTGGCGGAGAAGTGAATCCAAATCGACTGGAAGATAGACCGCGGGGGGAGGGGCTGGCTCCCAGCAAGCGGCGAAGCAACGGAGCACAAAATCAGGACTTTTAAAAATCTGTTCCACTGAGGAACATTGCTCCAGAGGCTAAACCGGGGTGAAGCCCACGCGGGGTCAGCGTGGCCCCAGGTCCCGCAGGGTCACAGAAGGATCGGGGGTGTCTGAGTGTCACAGAGCTCGCAGGTATTAGAACAGAGAAGCCAGCTACAGAGACAGAGCCGAGGACTGAGCTCTCAGCTCGGGGTTACCTTGAAAAGGTCACAGGCTGGGTGAGCTCGGAGCGCGGCTGGAGGCTGGGGATACGGAGTTATTGGGTGCTGTCCTCTGGGGGAGCACTGAGGAGTGGGGCCCCAGGCTCTTGGCTCCTCCGGGCCAGAGACTGGGAGGCGCCATTTTCATTCCCGTCCTCCGGAACTCTACAGAAAGCGTTCAGGGAACAAAAGCTCCCAAAAGTGAACCAGAGCAGATTACTTAGTCCGGCCCCCTGTAAGGGCGGTGCAATTCCGCCTCAGGCAAAAACACATGAGAGTTACTACAACAGGCCCCTCCCCCAGAAGATCAACAAAATATCCAGCCAGGACGAAGTTCATCTACCAAGGAAAGCAGGTACAATACCTAGGACAGCAGCGGAATTCCAGAGGAGAGAAAGCAAAGCACGGAACTCATGGCTTTCTCCCCATGATTCTTTAGTCTTACAGTTAATTCAATTTTTTTTTCAATTTTTTTTTCTTTCTTTTTTCTTCTTCATCTAAATTTTTTAAAACTTTTACCCTTTTCTTTTTTAATGTTTTTTGACTAGTTTATCTAAAATATATATTTTTTCTTTTTTATATTTTTATTTGTTTTTTTTTTTTAATTTTTCTCTTTTTTTTTCCTGAACCACTTTTTATCCCCTTTCCTCCCCCACAATTTGGGGTCTCTTCTGATTTGGTTACAGCGCATTTTTCTGGGGTCTTTGCCACCCTTTTAGTATTTTTTATGATCCTTCATATCCTACAATTCTGAAGGTTCTAGCCGGGCTCGAAAAAGGCATGGAAGATATTAGAGAAACCCTCTCTGGAGATATTAAAGCCCTTTCTGGAGAAATTAAAGAACTAAAATCTAACCAAGTTGAAATCAAAAAAGATATTAATGAGGTGCAATCAAAAATGGAGGCTCTCACTACTAGGATAAATGAGGCAGAAGAAAGAATTAGTGATATAGAAGACCAAATGACAGAGAATAAGGAAGCCGAGCAAAAGAGGGACAAACAGCTACTAGACCAAGAGGGGAGAATTCGAGAGATAAGTGACACCATAAGGCGAAACAACATTATAATAATTGGGATTCCAGAAGAAGAAGAAACAGAGAGGGGAGCAGAAGGTCTATTGGAGAGAATCATTGGAGAGAATTTCCCTAATATGGCAAAGGGAACAAGCATCAAAATCCAGGAGATGCAGAGAACCCCCCTCAAAGTCAACAAGAATAGGTCCACACCCCGTCACCTAATAGTAAAATTTACAAGTCTTAGTGACAAAGAGAAAATCCTGAAAGCAGCCCGAGAAAAGAAGTCTGTAACATACAATGGTAAAAATATTAGATTGGCGGCAGACTTATCCACAGAGACCTGGCAGGCCAGAAAGAGCTGGCATGATATATTCAGAGCACTAAACGAGAAAAACATGCAGCCAAGAATACTCTATCCAGCTAGGCTATCACTGAAAATAGAAGGAGAGATCAAAAGCTTCCAGGACAAACAAAAACTGAAAGAATTTGCAAACACCAAACCATCTCTCCAGGAAATATTGAAAGGGGTCCTCTAAGCAAAGAGAGAGCCTAAAAGTAGTAGATCAGAAAGGTACAGAGACAATATACAGGAACAGTCACCTTACAGGCTAATAATGGCACTAAATTCATATCTCTCAATAGTTACCCTGAATGTTAATGGGCTAAATGCCCCAATCAAAAGACACAGGGGATCAGAATGGATAAAAAAAACAAAACCCATCAGTATGTTGCCTACAAGAAACTCATTTTAGACGCGAAGACACCTCCAGATTTAAAGTGAGGGGGTGGAAAATAATTTACCATGCTAATGGGCATCAGAAGAAAGCTGGGGTGGCAATTCTTATATCAGATCAATTAGATTTCAAGCCAAAGACTATAATAAGAGATGAGGAAGGACACTATATCATACTCAAAGGGTCTGTCCAACAAGAAGATCTAACAATTTTAAATATCTATGCCCCTAACGTGGGAGAAGCCAACTATATCAACCAATTAATAACAAAATCAAAGAAACACATCAATAATAATACAATAATAGTAGGGGACTTGAACACTCCCCTCACTGAAATGGACAGATCATCCAAGCTAAAGATCAATAAGGAAATAAAGGCCTTAAATGACACACTGGACCAGATGGACATCACAGATCTATTCAGAACATTTCATCCCAAAGCAACAGAATACACATTCTTCTCTAGTGCACATGGAACCTTCTCCAGAATAGATCACATCCTGGGTCACAAATCAGGTCTCAACCGGTATCAAAAGATTAGGATTATTCCCTGCATATTTTCAGACCACAATGCTCTGAAGCTAGAACTCAATCACAAGAGGAAAGCTGGAAAGAACCCAAATACATGGAGACTAAACAGCATCCTTCTAAAGAATGAATGGGTTAACCAGGAAATTAAAGAAGAATTGAAAAAATTCATGGAAACAAATGATAATGAAAACACAACAGTTCAAAATCTGTGGGACACAGCAAAGGCAGTCCTGAGAGGAAAATATATAGCGGTACAAGCCTTTCTCAAGAAACAAGAAAGGTCTCAAGTACACAGTCTAACCCTACACCGAAAGGAGCTGGAGAAAGAACAAGAAAGAAAACCTAAACCCAGCAGGAGAAGAGAAATCATAAAGATCAGAGCAGAAATCAATGAAATAGAAACCAAAAAAACAATAGAAAAAATCAATGAAACTAGGAGCTGGTTCTTTGAAAGAATCAATAAGATTGATAAACCCCTGGCCAGACTCATCAAAAAGAAAAGAGAAAGGACCCAAATCAATAAAATCATGAATGAAAGAGGAGAGATCAAACTAACACCAAAGAAATACAGACAATTATAAGAACATACTATGAGCAACTCTATGCCAAGAAATTTGACAATCTGGAAGAAATGGATGCATTCCTAGAGACATATAAACTACCACAACTGAACCAGGAAGAAATAGAAAACCTGAACAGGCCCATAACCAGTAAGGAGATTGAAAGAGTCATCAAAAATCTCCAAACAAACAAAAGCCCAGGGCCAGATGGCTTCCCAGGGGAATTCTGCCAAACATTTAAAGAAGAACTCATTCCTATTCTCCTGAAACTGTTCCAAAAAATAGAAATGGAAGGAAAACTTCCAAACTCATTTTATGAGGCCAGCATCACCTTGATCTCAAAACCAGACAAGGATCCCACCAAAAAAGAGAACTACAGACCAATATCCTTGATGAACACAGACGCAAAAATTCTCGCCAAAATACTAGCCAATAGGATTCAACAGTACATTAAAAGGATTATTCACCACGACCAAGTGGGGTTTATTCCAGGGCTGCAGGGTTGGTTCAACATCTGCAAATCAATCAGTGTGATAGAACACATTAATAAAAGAAAGAACAAGAACCATATGATACTCTCAATAGATGCTGAAAAAGCATTTGACAAAGTACAGCATCCCTTCCTGATCAAAACTCTTCAAAGTGTGGGGATAGAGGGCACATATCTCAATATTATCAAAGCCATCTATGAAAAACCCACCGCAAATATCATTCTCAATGGAGAAAAACTGAAAGCTTTTCCGCTAAGGTCAGGAACACGGCAGGGATGTCCATTATCACCACTGATATTCAACATAGTACTAGAAGTCCTAGCCTCAGCAATCAGACAACAAAAAGGCATCCAAATTGGTAAAGAAGAAGTCAAATTATCACTCTTCGCAGATGATATGATACTATATGTGGAAAACCCAAAAGACTCCACTCCAAAACTGCTAGAACTTGTACAGGAATTCAGTAAAGTGTCAGGATATAAAATCAATGCACAGAAATCAGTTGCATTTCTGTACACCAACAACAAGACTGAAGAAAGAGAAATTAAGGAGTCAATCCCATTTACAATTGTACCCAAAACTATAAGATACCTAGGAATAAACCTAACCAAAGAGACTAAGAATCTATACACAGAAAATTATAAAGTACTCATGAAAGAAATTGAGGAAGACACAAAAAAATGGAAAAATGTTCCATGTTCCTGGATTGGAAGAATAATTATTGTGAAAATGTCTATGCTACCTAAAGCAATCTACACATTTAATGCAATCCCTATCAAAATACCATCCATTTTTTTCAAAGAAATGGAACAAATCATCCTAAAATTTATATGGAACCAGAAAAGACCTCGAATAGCCAAAGGAATATTGAAAAAGAAAGCCAAAGTTGGTGGCATCACAATTCCGGACTTCAAGCTGTATTACAAAGCTGTCATCATCAAGACAGCATGGTACTGGCACAAAAACAGACACATAGATCAGTGGAACAGAATAGAGAGCCCAGAAATCGACCCTCAACTCTATGGTCAACTAATCTTCGACAAAGCAGGAAAGAATGTCCAATGGAAAAAAGACAGCCTCTTCAATAAATGGTGCTGGGAAAATTGGACAGCCACATGCAGAAAAATGAAATTGGACCACTTCCTTACACCACACACGAAAATAGACTCCAAATGGATGAAGGACCTCAATGTGAGAAAGGAATCCATCAAAATCCTTGAGGAGAATGCAGGCAGCAACGTCTTCGACCTCAGCCGTAGCAACATCTTCCTAGGAACAACGGCAAAGGCAAGGGAAGCAAGGGCAAAAATGAACTATTGGGATTTCATCAAGATCAAAAGCTTTTGCACAGCAAAGGAAACAGTTAACAAAACCAAAAGACAACTGACAGAATGGGAGAAGATATTTGCAAACGACATATCAGATAAAGGGCTAGTATCCAAAATCTATAAGGAACTTAGCAAACTCAACACCCAAAGAACAAACAATCCAATCAAGAAATGGGCAGAGGACATGAACAGACATTTCTGCAAAGAAGACATCCAGATGGCCAACAGACACATGAAAAAGTGCTCCACGTCACTCGGCATCAGGGAAATACAAATCAAAACCACAATGAGATATCACCTCACACCAGTCAGAATGGCTAAAATTAACAAGTCAGGAAATGACAGATGCTGGAGAGGATGCGGAGCAAGGGGAACCCTCCTCCACTATTGGTGGGAATGCAAGCTGGTGCAACCACTCTGGAAAACAGCATGGAGGTTCCTCAAAATGTTGAAAATAGAACTACCCTATGACCCAGCAATTGCACTACTAGGTATTTACCCTAAAGATACAAACATAGTGATCCGAAGGGGCACGTGTACCCGAATGTTTATAGCAGCAATGTCTACAATAGCCAAACTATGGAAAGAACCTAGATGTCCATCAACAGATGAATGGATAAAGAAGATGTGCTATATATACACAATGGAATACTATGCAGCCATCAAAAGAAATGAAATCATGCCATTTGCGACGATGTGGATGGAACTAGAGCGTATCATGCTTAGTGAAATAAGTCAATCGGAGAAAGACAACTATCATATGATCTCCCTGATATGAGGACATGGAGAAGCAACATGGGGGGGTAGGGGGATAGGAGAAGAATAAATGAAACAAGATGGGATTGGGAGGGAGACAAACCATAAATGACTCTTAATCTCACAAAACAAACTGGGGGTTGCTGGGGGGAGGTGGGATTGGGAGAGGGGGAGGGGGCTATGGACATTGGGGAGGGTAAGTGCTATCGTGAGTGCTGTGAAGTGTGTAAACCTGCGGATTCACAGACCTGTACCCCTGGGGATAAAAATACATTATATGTTTATTAAAAAAAAAAATTTTGAAGGGGAGGCGAACCATAAGAGACTATGGACTCTGAAAAACAACCTGAGGATTTTGAAGGGTCAGAGGTGGGAGGTTGGGGGAACAGGTGGTGGGTAATGGGGAGGGCACGTTTTGCATGGAGCACTGGGTGTTGTGCAAAAAGAATGAATACTGTTACGCTGAAAAAATAAATAAAATGGAAAAAAAAACAAAAACAAAACAACAAAAAAAAAAAGATTAGGATCATTCCCTGCATATTTTCTGACTACAATGCTCTGAAGCTAGAACGCAATCACAAGAGGAAAGCTGGAAAGAACCCAAATACATGGAGACTAAACAGCATCCTTCTAAAGAATGAATGAGTAAACCAGGAAATTAAGAAGAATTGAAAAAATTCATGCAAACAAATGTTAATGAAAACACAATTGTTCAAAATCTGTGGGACACAGCAAAGTGAGTCCTGAGAGGAAAATATATAGCGGTACAAGCCTTTCTCAAGAAACAAGAAAGGTCTCAAGTACGCAACCTAACCCTACACCGAAAGGAGCTGGAGAAAGAACAAGAAAGAAACCCTAAACGCAGCAGAAGAAGAGAAATCATAAAGATCAGAGCAGAAATCAATAAAATAGAAACCAAAAACAATAGGAAAAATCAATGAAATTAGGAGCTGGTTCTTTTTTTTTTTTAAGATTTTATTTATTTATTTGACAGAGGGAGATCACAAGTAGGCAGAGAGGCAGGCAGTGAGAGAGGAGAAAGCAGGCTCCCCATGGAGCAGAGAGCCCGATGCGGGGCTCGATCCCAGGACGCTGATATCATGACCTGAACCGAAGGCAGTGGCTTAATCCACTGAGCCACCCAGGCGCCCCAGGAGCTGGGTCTTTGAAATAATCAATAAGATTGATAAACCCCTAGCCAGACTTATAAAGAAAAGAAAAAGGACCCAAATAAATTAAATCATGAATGAAAGAGGAGAGATCACAACTAACACCAAAGAAATACAGACAATTATAAGAACATACTATGAGCAACTCTATGCCAACAAATTTGACAATCTGGAAGAAATGGATGCATGCCTAGAGACATATAAACTACCACAACTGAACCAAGAAGAAATAGAAAACCTGAACAGGCCCATCACCATTAAGGAAATTGAAACAGTCATCAAAAATCTCCAAACAAACAAAAGCCCAGGGCCAGATGGCTTCCCAGGGGAATTCTGCCAAACATTTAAAGAACTAATTCCCATTCTCCTTAAACTGTTCCAAAAAATAGGAATGGAAGGAAAACTTCCAAACTCATTTTTTGAGGCCAGCATCACCTTGATCCCAAAACCAGACAAGGATCCCACCAAAAAAGAGAACTACAGACTAATATCCTTGATGAACACAGATGCAAAATTTCTCACCAAAATACTAGCCAATAGGATTCAACAGTACATTAAAAGGATTATTCACCACGACCAAGTGGGATTTATTCCAGGGCTACAAGTTGGGTTCAACATCTGCAAATCAATCAATGTGATACAACACATTAATAAAAGGAAGAACAAGAACCATATGATATTCTCAATAGATGCTTAAAAAGCATTTCACAAAATACAGCATCCCTTCCTGATCAAAACTCTTCAAAGTGAAGGAATAGAGTGTACATACCTCAATATTATCAAAGCCATGTAAGAAAAACCCACCACAAATATCATTCTCAATGGAGAAAAACTGAAAGCTTTTCCGCTAAGGTCAGGAACACAGCAAGGATGTCCATTATCACCACTGCTATTCAATATAGTACTAGAAGTCCTAGCCTCAGCAATCAGACAACAAAAGGAAATTAAACACATCCAAATCAGCAAACTATCACTCTTTGCAGATGAGATGATACTATATGTGGAAAACCCAAAAGACTCCACTCCAAAACTGCTAGAACTTGTCCAGGAATTCAGTAGAGTGTCAGGATATAAAATCAATGCACAGAAATCAGTTACATTTCTTTACAAAAACAACAAGACAGAAGAAAGAGAAATTAAGGAGTCAATCCCATTTACAATGGCACCCAAAACTCTAAGATATCTAGGAATAAACCTAACCAAAGAGGTTAAGAATCTATATGCAGAAAACTATAATTTACTCATGAAAGAAATTGAGGAAGACACAAAGAAATGGAAAAATGTTCCATGCTCCTGGATTGGAAGAATAATTATTGTGAAAATGTCTATGCTACTTAAAGCAATCTACACATTTAATGTAATCCCTATCAAAATACCATCCATTTTTTTCAAAGAAATGGAACAAATAATCCTAAAATTTATATGGAACAAGAAAAGACCTCAACTAGCCAAAGGAATACTGAAAAAGAAAGCCAAAGTTGGTGGTATCACAATTCCGGACTTCAAGCTCTATTACAAAGCTGTCATCATCAAGACCGCATGGTACTGGCACAAAAACAAACACATAGATCAATGGAACAGAATAGAGAGCCCAGAAATAGACCCTCAACTCTATGGTCAACTAATCTTCGACAAAGCAGGAAAGAATGTCCAATGGAAAAAAGACAGCTTCTTCAATAAATGGTGCTGGGAAAATTGGACAGCCACATGCAGAAAAATGAAATTGGACCACTTCCTTACACCACACACGAAAATAGACTCCAAATGGATGAAGGACCTCAATGTGAGAAAGGAATCCATCAAAATCCTTGAGGAGAACGCAGGCAGCAACTTCTTTGACCTCAGCCGCAGCAACATCTTCCTAGGAACATCAGCAAAGGCAAGGGAAACAAGGGCAAAAATGAACTATTGGGATTTCATCAAGATCAAAAGCTTTTGCACAGCAAAAGAAACAGTTAATAAAACCAAAAGACACCTGACAGAATGGGAGAAATATTTGCAAATGACATATCAGATAAAGGGCTAGTATCCAAAATCTATAAGGAACTTAGCAAACTCAACACCCAAAGAACAAACAATCCAATCAAGAAATGGGCAGAGGACATGAACAGACATTTCTGCAAAGAAGACATCCAGATGGCCAACAGACACATGAAAAAGTGCTCCACGTCACTCGGCATCAGGGAAATACAAATCAAAACCACAATGAGATATCACCTCACACCAGTCAGAATGGCTAAAATTAACAGGTCGGGAAATGACAGATGCTGGTGAGGATGCAGAGAAAGGGGAACCCTCCTCCACTATTGGTGGGAATGCAAGCTGGGGCAACCACTCTGGAAAACAGCATGGAGGTTCCTCAAAATGTTGAAAATAGAACTACCCTATGACCCAGCAATTGCACTACTAGGTATTTACCCTAAAGATACAAACGTAGTGATCTGAAGGGGCACGTGCACCCAAATGTTTATAGCAGCAATGTCTACAATAGCCAAAGTATGGAAAGAACCTAGATGTCCATCAACAGATGAATGGATAAAGAAGAATTGGTATATATACACAATGGAATACTATGCAGCCATTAAAAGAAATGAAATCTTGCCATTTGCGACAATGTGGATGGAACTAGAGGGTATCATGCTTAGTGAAATAAGTCAATCGGAGAAAGACAACTATCATATGATCTCCCTGATATGAGGAGTGGAGATGCAACATGGGGGGTTGGGGGGTAGGAGAAGAATAAATGAAACAAGATGGGATTGGGAGGGAGATAAACCATAAGTGACTCTTAATCTCACAAAACAAACTGGGGGTTGCTGGGGGGAGGTGGGGTTGGGAGAGGAGGAGGGAGGTTATGGACATTGGGGAGGGTATGTGCTATGGTGAGTGCTGTGAAGTGTTTAAACCTGGCGATTCACAGACCTGTACCCCTGGGGATTAAAAATACATTAATGTTTATAAAAAAATAAGAAATAAAAATAGTAAGATTCAAAAAAAAAGAAATTTTCCTCAACACAATAAATTCCATTTATACAAAGCTTGAAATTAGTGTCATAATCAATGAAGAAAAACTCAAACTTTTTTCTCTAAGATTTAATACAAGGCAAGAAGGCTAACACTCACCACTTCTATTCAACATATTATAGAAAGTACTAGCTAGAGAAATCAGACAAGAAAAAGAAATAAAAGGCCTCCAAATCAGAAAGAATAAGTAAAACTGTTTGCAGATGACATAATCCTATTTCTTGAAACCCTTAAAGACTTCATGCACAGACACAAAAAAAAACTTTAAAAACTAATAAATAAATATAGTAAAGTTATTGACTATAAAATCAGCAAAGCTTCAGTTGTGTTTCTTTTTACCAACAATAATCTGTCAAAAAAAAAAATTCCATTAACACTAGCATCAAAATTAACAATATACTTTGGAATAAATTTAACAAAGCGGGTAAAAGATGTATATACTGAAAACTATAAATACTGAAGAAAGAAATTAAAGAGGACACAAATAAATGGAAAGATATCCTATGTTCATTCACTGAAATAATCAATATTGTTAAAATGTCCATATCACTCAAAGATATATACAGATTCAATGTAATCTCTACCAAAATTTCAATGACTTTTCAACGAATGATGTCCACATGTAAAAGAATAAAAGTGGATCATTATCTTACATCATATCACCAAAAAATTAACTCAAAATGTATAAAGACTTAAAGGTAAGACCTGACACCAGAAAATTCTTAGAAGTAAACATGGGGTAACAGCTTCTTGATATTGGCCATGGCAATATGGTTTTAGATATGCACCAAAACCTAAGGAAATAAAAGCAAAAATAAGTAAGTGGAACTATATCAAACTGAAAAATATCTTCACAGAAAAGAAAGCAATCAATAAAATGAAAAAGCAGCTATGACTTGAAGAAAATATTTTCAAATCATGTATCTGATAAAGGGTTAATAACTAACATATGTATGGAACACATACAACTTAATAGCAAAAACAAAATAACAAAATAAAAACCCAATATTAAAAAAAATGGACAAAGGATCTGAATGGACATTTTCCCAAAGAATACACACAAATGGCCAACAGGTATATGAGAAGATGCTAACATCAGTAATCACCAGGGAAATACAAGTCAAAACCATAGTGAGATACCACTGCACACCAATTACGGTATTGTCAAAAAGACAAAGAATATGAACCATGAGAGACTATGGACTCTGAAAAACAACCAGAGGGTTTTGAAGGGGCGGGGGGTGTGGGAGGTTGAGGAACCAGGTGTTGGGTGTGGTGTAAAAACAATGAACACTGTTATGCTGAAAATAAACAAATAAAAAAAACTCACAGGAAAAAAAAAGACAAAGAATAACAAGTGTTGGTAATGATGTCGAGAAAAGGGAATCCTTGAACACTGCTGGTGGAAATGTAAACTGGTAAAACCATTATAGAAAAAAAAGTATATAAATTCTCCCAAAAATTAAAAATAGAGCTATCATATGATCTAGCAATTCCACTTCTGGGTATATAGCCAAAGCAAATAAATCACTATAGGCACTATATCAAAGAGACATTTGCACTCTCATGTTCATTACAACATTATTCACAATAGCTAAGATACAGAAACAACCTAAGTGTTCCCTGATAGATGAATGGATAAAGAAAATTTAAGGTTAGCTAGCTAGCAAGAATAGAATATTATGCAGTCTTTAAAAAGAAGGAAATCTTGTATTTGTGACAATATGGATGAATGTGGAGGGTATTGTGCTAATTGAAATAAGCCAGACAAAGAAAAAGTTTCACAATCTCACTCACACGTAGGATCTTAAGAAGCTGAATACATAGAAGCAGAGAATAGAAGAGTGGTCACTGGGGTCAGAGAGGTGGGAAAATAGGGAGATGTTGGTCAAAGAGTACAAAGTTGTGGTTATGTAAGATGAATAAGTCAAAAGATTTGACATACTACATGATGACAATAGTTAACACTGTACTGAATACTAGAGATTTGCTATGAGAGTATATTGTAGGCACTCTATCCACGGCAGTCGGAGGAGGAGGTAATACTTATGTGAGGAGATAATACGTTAATTAGTCTGACTGTAGTAATCATTTCACTGTGTATATTAAATCATAATATTGTATAGCTTAAATATATACACATTTTACTTGTCAATTTCCTCAAAAGGAAAGTGTATATTGGCAGTGTTTGGTATTTCAAGATGAAAATAAAAGCCTCAAATATTAAAAAATATATATATTTTGAGTTACTCTTTGAACGATGAGCAAATATTTGTTTGAATCATGAGAAAGTATATTAATAAAGCACAAAATTTTTTATCCACTGTGGAAAGTTAGATTTCCATATTTTCATAACTGAAATCATCACCATCAGCAGCAGCAACTCATTTTATCACCTTCATACTTTCTATTCAAAGTATGGCCTTTGAACTAGTGACAGTAATACTTGGAAGTTTTCAAAAATTTTTAAGTTCAAGTCCTATCGCAGTTATTAAAGTGCAAATAAAATGTCCTGGTTATATGGTATTCTGTGGTTAATAATCAGTTTCTAATAATGCCCAATACCAAAACAAGAGGTATTATCAAGGAATTACATTTAATTGCAAAAGAAGACATGCATTTCCTTCAATATCCTAAGGTATCCTGCTGCAATTCTCATTCATACAAAAAAATACATGCTATTTCAGCAAAAGAAAATGTAGAAGCATAACAGAAACAACCATACACCATTTTGACTCATAAAACACAGCATTTTGACTCATAAAGCACCAGTGTTCTGGAATCTGGACAATTTCAGTTGTCCTCATTCTTGAGCAAGAGCTAGGAATTAGGGGGTAGGGCAAGTAGGTAAAGGGGTCTCTAAGAAACTCCTTTCCTTATACATTTGCATACAATATTACATATTGAGAGAAAGATTGCACAGGTCATTTACAAAGCTCATTAGGTACTTTTTGTTTTTATTAAATATGTTCATGATAATAACTTTTTTTTAACAGTGTCACCAATACAATGAAATAGTTGAGAAGATATGTTAGGACAGAAATAAAATTATAGATACATATACATCAAATACTATTTATTCATCCTTAAAAATATCCATAAAAAATTTCAGTTTCTGTTTTCAAAGAAGTATCTGTGTCATAAAAAGCAATCCACATATTTCCTGGCCTCCTAGACATTTCTCCAGTTAAAATAACATTGTAAAAAACTAGTTAGGTATTTTATAAAAGGCAACAAGATTAAATCAGCAAGCTAATTACAACACTCTTGAGAGGAACAACTAAGTTGAAAAAGAAATTAAAACTCATAAACTAGATCATTCCCTATGATGCATTTCAGAGTTTAGAAAAGGATAAGCAATGCTTTGATATCACCTGGTATGTTTTTGAATACTGGGGTAATAATGATATATTATTTGTTATGAGTAGATAAATATAATTTTAAAAAATATGGTAATGCTTTGAAATTAGACTCCATGTGTTTTACTCAGGTGTTTTGTGTCTAGAGTATGTAGTCTAAATTTGAATGGATATCTCAAGAGTAAGACCACCTTTTTTTTTTTTTTTTTTTTTTTTCAGATTTTATTTTTCTAAGTAATCTCTATACTCAACATGGGGTTTGAACTCCCAATCCCTGGATCAAGAGTCACATGCCCTGTGGACTGAGCCAGCCAGACACCCATCCCAAGACTCACCTTCTTAAATGTTTGCCGTAACATTAAAAAAAAAAAAGTCTTCAATAAATTATAAATACTATTAATTATAAACTATTGAATAGTTGATGAGTAAGAAATATTTGGTTTTACACCTTATTTTAACTCATTTTATCCATATCAAAAGCTTCAAATGAGTATTTGCTTATTTATAAAGATTTAAACCAATAGCTCTCAGAGAAAAACATTTCTTTCACACTGCAGCCATCTTTAATATTTTTTTTAAGATTTTATTTATTTATTTGACAGATCACAAGCCAGCAGAGAGGCTGGCAGAGAGAAAGAGGAGGAAGCAGCCTCCCCACTGAGCAGAGAGCCCGACGTGGCAATGGATCCCAGAGTCCTGGGATCACAAACCGAGCCGAAGGCAGAGGCTTTAACCCACTGAGCCACCCAGGTGCCCCCCATCTTTAATATTGAAGTTATTTAGTTGACTTAGCTCAAATCATAATAATGATTAGATTCTTGAAAAGTCTGAATGCACCAGGATTAAAAAAAAAAAAATCCTCCAAATCTTCTGTAACTGGAAAGAGAAGATCAGTGGCCATGATTGAAAGAAAAGCTTAGCAGATTACAACATTAGAGAAAAACACATTTTATGCAAGGGATTACAAGTAGTTTAAAGAGAGAGAAATGCATGGTTATGGTATACAGAATGGTAGAATTCAATGGAAAATATTTTTTAAAAGGATCAACTGTAACTCTTTGGTTTAGGGAGAAAATACAATACAGTCAAGGGGTGATGTCAAAGATAAAACATAACCAAAAGTGATTAACTAGGACTTTCTTGCTTTTCCCACATGACAGCCTTTGGCAAAGAATAAGCTGTGCAGCTAACAGCAAGCTGGATATAAAGGGATTAAAGCTCAGACAAGAAAAGAAGCTGCACTCAATGTTTCTTATATTTAAGACATGCAGATAAGTACACAGAAATGGAGAGGTTTAGTATCAAAGAAGATATCCAAATGGCTGATAAACACATGACAGTGTGCTCAACAGTACTAATCACAGGAACGCAAAATGCAACCATGAGATATTACTTCATAAAAAAAAAAATAGAAAGGATTAATGAAAAAGAAAATACAAAATGTTGGTGTGCCTGGGTAGCTCAGTCAGTCAGGAGTCCAATTCTTGGTTTCAGCTCAAGTCATGATTTCATTGTAGTGGGATCCAGTCCTACTTCTGGCTCCATGCTCAGCAGGGAGTCTGCTTGAAGAGTCTCGCCCTCTGCCCCTCCCCCACCTCTCAAAAATAAATAAATAAATAACATCTTTAAAAAGGGGGCACCTTGGTGGCTCAGTCTGTTAAGCGTCTGCCTTTGGCTAAGGTCATGATCCCAGAGTCCTGGGATCGAGCCTAGTGTTGGGCTTTCCGCTGAGGGGAGGTCCTTCTTCTTTCTCTCCTTCTGCCTCTTCCCACCCCCCTTGTGTTCTTTTGATCTCAAATAAATAAAATCTTTTTAAAAATCTAAAAAAAGAAAATACAAAATATTGATGAAAAAAGTTTTAGTTTTTATGGAATGTTTATACATGGGTAAAAGAAATGTGTATTTGTACAATAACTTTAGAAAAAGTCATCACTAAATCTAGACATATACACATACTTTGCTCAGATCCCTTCTGAGGAATATACTTGTCTTTGTTTGCTAAGTGAGGCTATCCAAAGTACCACAGACTAGGCATAAATCACACACACACACACACACACACACACAATCCCACCCCCCACCCCTCCCACCCCCGCAAAAGTGGTAAAGGCCAGAAGTCCAAGACAATGTTTTGGTAGAGTTGATTTCTTCTGAAAGTCATGAGAAAGGATCTGTAAGGTCCCAGCTTGGCTTGTCAGTGCGATCTCCCTATGTCTTCACTTTGTATTTCTTCTTTTTCTGTCCAGATTCCTCCTTCTTATGAAGACACCAGTTATAATAAATTAAGATTTACTTGTATGTCTTCATGTTAACCTAGTTACCTCTCAAAGATCCTATCTCCAAATAATCACATTTTAAGGTACTAAGGGTTAGATTCAGTACATGAACTTTGGGGAAGAAGAGACATATATAGGCCGTGTTTCTCAACAGAAATACCTATATATCTTTTTAAAAAATTCTGCACAGTGATGTTTATTGTAGTACTATTCATATCTCCAAAATATCATCTACCCAAATGAGCATAAGCAAAATAAGTAAATAAATTTTGGAAATTTTTATACCATAAGAACTAGTATTCAGCAATGAGAACATAAAGATGACTCCCATAAACAGAAAGGGATGAAAAAAAAGGAGGACACAGTGTAGTATTTAATTTATGTAAAAAGGAAAAACTAATCTGCAGTGTTAGAAGTCAAGGCAGAAACTATTCTTGGTTGTAGGGGTATAGGGACTATGACTTGGGGGGTGGAACATGAGGGCAAATATCTCAGCATTCATTGTGATGTCCACTTTGTGGCTATTCACATAAGAATCATGCATGTTATTGAGCACATTTTGTAACAGAAGATTAAAAATACAATAAATGACTGAAACTGACTGAAACCACTGATGTTGGTTTTAATAACAGGACATGTTATTCTGCAATATTTTAGGAAAGACTAGAATGATTCAGCAAACACCCCAAACTGAAATCTTGATGAGCTATTTTGTGTTCTAGCTCTGATCCTTACATTTATGATTTTAAAAAAATATTTTAATTCACTAAACCCTTGATTTCTCCTCCTTAATGATTTCTTTAGTAAACTCCTTTGAAGTTCTCTTTCAACTTTAGAATTCTATTTTTCATTAATTGAAGGACTAAATTGTTGAATTGGAGTAAAAGTTATCTTTAAACATTTGACTAAAAACAGGACAAGTTTCCATAGAGTGAAAATAGCAACAACCTATTTCTAACTTGACTGTCACTAAAATATTAGGATTAAGTTCATTACAGAATTCAAATTATAGGGTTATAATTTTTGTTATTAATTTTGACAGATTGTGTTTCTAGAGAAATTTTTATTTATATAAAAATAATTAAGATGACAAAGGTTTCCTAATTATAATTAGTGATTTTAAGTAAAAATGTCCACTTACTGATAATTTTAGCCCTATTTTAAAACATTCTATTTTGTTTTTAAAAATCTATTAATTTTTATTGAAATATAATTCATATACAGTATTATATTCTCAGTGTTATAATGATTTAACATTTCTATAATTATTCAGTGGCCATCATGATAAGTGTCCTCTCAATCCCCTTTACCTGTTTCACCCATCCTCCCGCCTCCCCTCTGGTGACCACCATTTTGTTCTCTGCATTTAAAAGTCTGCTGTTTTGGGGCACCTGGGTGGCTCAGTGGGTTAAAGCCTCTGCCTTTGGCTCAGGTCATGATCCCAGGATCCTGGGATGGAGCCCCACATCAGACTCTCTGCTCAGCAGGAAGCCTGCTTCCTCCTCTGTCTCTGCCTGCCTTTCTGCCTACTTGTGATCTCTGTCTGTCAAATAAATAAATAAAATCTTTAAAAAAAAAAGTCTGCTGTTTTGTCTCTTTTTTCTTATTTGTTCATCTATTTTATTTTTTAAATTTCACTGATGAGGGGCGCCTGGGTGGCTCAGTGGGTTAAAGCCTCTGCCTTTTGCTCAGGTCATGGTCCTGGGGTCCTAGGATCGAGCCCCGCATCGGGCTCTCTGCTTGGCAGGGAGCCTGCTTCCTCCTCTCTCTCTGCCTGCCTCTCTCCCTACTTGTGATCTCTATCTGTCAAATAAATAAATAAAATCTTTAAAAAAAAATTTCACTTATGAGTGAAATGATATAGTATTTGTCTTTTTCTATCTGACTTATTTCACTTAGCTTTATAATCTTCTAGGTCGATCCACATAGTTGCAAATAGCAAGATCTCATTCTTTTCATTTATTGAAAAGATTGAAACTCAGCAAACACTTTCTAATAATACATTCTTATGTGATAGGAAACCCCGGAACTATTGCTAAATACATGAAAGAAAAAGAAGTTTCAATGAAATATGGCTCAGAACCATCTAAAAGGCCAGATAAAAAAAGAAGCATGCAGTGATTTGCTGAGGATCATGACTAAAAAGGACTAGCAGTGATGGGAAGTCAAAGACTCACATGTTAAATCAACTTAAAATAATAGTGGGTTGCTGTGTAGAGGTGGGAAAACAGAATATTTACAACCAAATCCAAAAGAAAATGAAACGGAACAGAAATCAATGTGTAGGCAAATATCAGAATTGTCAGGTACACATATTAAGTGATTTCTATAGCTAACAGGAAATAAGAAATTATAGGGGCGCCTGGGTGGCTCAGTCGTTAGGCATCTGCCTTCAGCTCAGGTCATGATCCCAGGGTCCTGGGATGGAGCCCCACATCAGGCTCCCTGCTCAACAGTAGGCTGGCTTCTCCCTCTCCCACTCCCTCCCCTTGTGTTCTTTCTCTTGCTGTCTCTCTCTGTCAAATAAATAAATAAAACCTTCAAAAAAATGAAATAAGAAATTATAACCTGTGGGTTGCCTCCTGTGCTACACAGTAAAATTCAATATGAAACAGCTTTATTGAGATTTTTGCTTTTGGTACCCATGTAATAATATTTTATATTGGACCTGCTATAAAATAATATCGAAGCCCCAAAACAAGAGAACATAACAGGAAGGTAGATAAACTGACGTCACCCTTAAGCAGCGGTTGCCTGGTATTGCTGCATTTGTTCTCCAGAAATATTCACAGGACACAACTGATGTTGGATCCATCAGATTACTGTTTGAAGACAAGTGGAGAGGGAGAATATGAAATATAATGAGTAGCTTTCTGGTTCTAAATGCAAGCAGAGGTTTGTTTTACACTTCCCTTGAATGGTCATGTAGTAACCTTTTCAAACTTGATGACAAACAACCTCACAATAGGGCAATAATGTTGCCATGTGAAAAATGCCAAAACACTTTAAAAAAATAAAACTTATTTCCAATATTTCAAATCCTGAATTTTTTCTCACCTTTCAACTTTAATTTATATTTACATGGTAAAGCAGTACAAATAAAGAGAGAATAGAGGTATAAATACTTACAATGGTTTTAAAAACTATATAAAATATTAAGAGATTTGAGATGAAAAGAATTCATACTCTCATAGATGTAAATATTAGAAAAAAATTTATTTTATAGTTGAAGCACACTATTTGTCCTTGGATAGATCATTTAATCTTTCTTACATGATTTTTCACTATGCAATTAGTTCAATAGTACTAATAACCAACTTGGAAATGATATGAAGAATAAATACTGAATGGTATAAAAGTCAGTAGAAAAAAACTGCTGTTTAAATAAGTCATAATAGTAGGGAATTGTTGTAATAAGTTCAGCTCAGACCAATTTAGATTTTACATTCACTTGTGACATACTAAGACATTAAACCTATTTAATGTTATTTTAGAGATCAATACATGAATAAAATTCTTTAGTTAGTGACTGTTATTTCCTCTTACTATCAGTAGCCTCGGCTATTAAAAATAGCTTTTACTACATAATGAGGGAAAATTAATCCATATATTCTGTTCTTTATTCCCAGTGCTTAGTCTTATTACTCACATATCTACGGGCCATGTGCAGATTCCATCATCTTGAAAAAGATATATATTATCCAAATGTCCACTGGTCCCTGCTCCAGTATGCTATAATGCTGAAGTGAATGGTAGACTATAGCACAATTAAATGCTGCAGCATATTACATTACTTTTGGTTCAAAAGAGATTGAGGTAGGGGTGACTGGGTGGCTTAGTCAGCTAAGCATCTGACTCTCTATTTTTGGCTCAGGTCATGATTTCAGGGTTGTAAGATCAGCTCTATATTGGGCTCTGTGCTCAGTTTGATATTCTCTCTCTTCCTCTGCCCCTCCCTCTCCTCACAGCTCTAAATAAATAAACAAATAAATAAGTAAAATCTTTTTTTTTAAAGTGATTAATGTAAAAATTACAATGTAGAAATGAAGAAATGCATGATGGAAGTTCCATAGCATAACTAAGAATCAATCTTTTAACATATATATGGATGCACATAGCCTTTCATTTATTATCAATAAATACTCACTAAGCGGTTACAATGTGCCAGCCCCTTCTTTTTCTGGTGCTTAGAATGATCAGAAGACATTAGATAAGGAAGAACACTTATATTCTTCAAAATACTTCAATTTTACATCCATGTGAAATAAGATATAAAATAAATAACAATAAGGAAATTATACAGCATATTATCTGTTGATAAATGTTTTGTTTAAAAAAAAAAACCAAACAACCAAACAAACAAAAAAACATAGTGGGCACCTGGGTGGCTGAGTTGGTTGAGTGACTGACTTCAGCTCAGGTCATAATCCTGGATTCCCGGGATCGAGTGTCGTATAGGCTCAGCAGGGTCTCTGCTTCTCCCTTTGACCTTCCCTCTCTCATACTCGCTTTCTCTCATTCTCTCTCTCTCAAACAAATAAATGAAATCTTAAAAAAAAAAGTAGAGAAGGAAAAGGAATTGGCAGCACAAAGTAGTATAGGGTAGAAGGAGACTTGCAATTTTAAACATGGTGGTCAAAGCAGTCTTCCTGGTAATATATCTTTGAGTTCTCATATAGACAAAAAAGTTAGCAACACAGATACCTGAGAAAGAAATATTCTCATAAAAGGAACAGCCAAGGTGTGCCTGGGTGGCTCAGTGGGTTAAAACCTCTGCCTTTGGCTCAGGTCATGATCCCAGGGCCCTAGGATCCAGCCCTGCATTGGGCTCTCTGCTCAGCAGGGAGCCTGCATCCTCCTCTCTCTTTGCCTGCCTCTCTGCCTACTTGTGATCTCTGTCTGTCAAATAAGTAAACAAAATCTTAAAAAAAAGAAAAAAAAGGAACAGCCAATACAAAAATTCTGAAGTCAAGAGCATGCCCACTGTGTTCAGGTACAACAAATAAACAAGGATATCTGGAGCAGGGGAAGGGCAAGAGATGAGGTTTTCAAGTAATAGGGGGTCAGTCTGCATAGATCTGGTAAGATATGTGATGGTTAGTTTTAAGTGTCAATTTGACTGGGTCATGCGGCACCCAGATATTTGGTTAACATTATTTCTAGGTATATATGTGAAAATATTACAGATGAGATTAGCATTTGAATGAATACAGTGAGTAAAGCAAGTTGTTCTATTCAATGCTGTTGGGCATCATCTCATCCACTGAAGGTCTGAAAAGAAAAGAAAAAAAAAAGAAAAGAAAAAAGGCAGAAAGAAAAAGCAAAAAGCAGGAAAAGGGAGATTCCATTCTCTATGCCCGACTATTTGAGTCAGATGTCAGTCTTTTGCCCTCACACTGGAACTTAGACCATTCACCCTGTTCTCATGCCTTCAAACAGATCTACCAGATTTCATAGGTCTTCAGATTGCAGATATCAGATTGTGGTTCCTTGTGAGCCTGCTTCCTCCTCTCTTTCTGCCTGCCTTTCTGCCTACTTGTGATCTCTGTCTGTCAAATAAATAAATAAAATCTTTAAAAATATATATATTACAGAGAAGTAAAGTAACAATTGATGCTACACGTTGTAGTAGCTTGGTACAAGGAGACATTAGCAGAAATGATGAGAAGTGGTTGATTTCTTGATACATCAAAGAACTTCCTCATGCAAAGTATATGAGGTGTGAGAGAGAGTGATCAAGAATTTCATCAAGTTTTTTTTTTTTTTTTTTTTTTTTGGGGAACCTGGGTGGCTCAGTTGGTTAAGCGACTGCCTTAGGCTCAGGTCATGATCCTGGAGTCCTGGGATCAAGTCCCACATCAGGCTCCCTGCTTGGTGGGGAGTCTGCTTCTCCCTCTGGCCCTCCCCCCTCTCATGCTCTCTCTCTCTCTCATTCTTTCCCAAATAAATAAAATCTTTAAAAAAAAAAGTTTTTTTTTTTTAAGATTTTATTTATTTATTTGACAAAGAGAGAGACCACAAGTAGGCAGAGAGACAGACGGGGTTGGGGGACCCCTGGGGGATCCCAGGACCCTGGGATCATGACCTGAGCTGAAGGCAGAGGCTTAACCCATTGAGCCACCCAGACACCTGAGAATCAAGTTTTTGATCAGAGGAATTGGAAGTATGCAGCTGCCATGAGTACAGATAGGGAAGACTGGCTGGAGCAACACCATGTTATAATCTCTCAAATCCTCATGAAGTTTTCAGAGTAATGTGATTCAGATGAAAATAACTGCCTTGAAAAATGAGACTAATGTCATGGTACAAAGGTATTTACTTTTAATTTATTTCTATGCAAATGATCTTACTACAACAAAGAAAGATAAAAACATATTAAAGGAAGACAAAAAGGCAAGATGAAAACTCATTAGGAAACTGTGATGACACTTTTATAGAAATTAGAGGTAAACCTCTCCTTACCAATTATGACACCACTGCATATATTTTTAGATCATTTCAATTTGCAGAATAAGAAGAAAATAACTTAGTTACTATTCTACTGCAACAAGTAAAAAAGGAAATACTTTTTGGAACAGTGGTTTTCAAATGGCTTTTTAAAACACCAGGTTTCTCAGAGATCATGGTGTGCAGGGAGGACCAAGCAGGCAGGGCATAATTCACTTCTACTTTAATTTACATTTTAGCATTGAATAATTGAATTTATATACAAAAAAGGGAGGTACTGCTGTCTTTCACTGAATTGTGAAAAACACTGCTATATAGGAAGACTTTTCATTTTATTCCTCTACTAAAAATATAAACTTACTTTTTTTCTTGAATACTATCATGAATTTTAAATTTGAAGTAAAGTAGGAAGCCAGGGTTGATAAAAAGAAATGCATGCCTGTGTGTGAAATATTCATGAGACTATCTTTGACCACTTTTGTTATGGAGGATTGCCAAAGTCCAACAATTAATTTTTTCCTTACTGAAGAAATAACAACTGTATGTAAATACTATGAAATCTACTTATCCTTGTATTACTTTTAACTTATTTATATAGTGTTTGAATTTGAAATTTCCCAACTAAGAGATTCGAGGTATTTCTCCTAAGTATACATGATATTTGCTTCTTAGGAACCTTAATGATTATTATAGAAAATGTAAATGGCATGTATATGGTTAACTCCCTCACAGGCATATATTTGCTCTTTTCACAATCCATGAGATAACTTTTAATTTTTCTAAAGATTTTATTTATTTATTTATTTATTTATTTATTTATTTATATTGAGAGAGAGAGAGCACAAGCAGAGGCAGAGGGAGGCAGAGGGAGAGAGAGAATCTTAATGCAGAACCCAATGTGGGGCTTGATTCCAGGACCCTGAGATCATGACCTGAGTTGAAATCAAGAGTCAGACACTTAACCAACTGAGCGACCCATGTTCCCCAGTGATAACTTTTAATTTTAAAAAGTATTTTTCAAGGGAAAAAAACAATTTTGATTAAGAGTATTATAAAATAAAATATATACTACTACTAATTATTAAAATTTCAAATTATATAAAGCATATATTATTCACAGTGTTTCTTTTATAACAGAAAATCTAAAAAGCATCCTCAATAAAATAACTCCACAAAACGCTATCTGTCTTTGCATATTCAGATCTGGTGATTTTAGAATATTTTATTCAAAAGAAATGCTATAAAATTATAAATCAGTTAATAAAAGTGGCCCATTGATTTGCATCTGAGACAAGAAAAATGATTTGTTTCAGTCCAACTAAGATATAATTCAGCTGCAATCACATTATTCTCTTTGGAATGCATTACTCCAGCCGCAATATACTTATATTTATATTAGAAATATCACTTTGTTGGGACATCTGAATATCTCAGTCAGTTAAGCCTCTGAATCTTGATTTCAGCTCAGATCAGGATCTCAGGGTCACGGGGTTGAGCCCCAGGACAGGTTCCCCACTCAGCAGGGAGTCTGCTTGTCTCCCTCTCCCTCAGCCCCTCCCCCTGCTTGCAATCTCCCTCTCTCCCTCTCTCTGAAATAAATTTTAAAATATTTTAAAGAAGAAAAAATAAAATATTTTAAAGAAGAACTATCATATTTTTTAATAAAAACAACCAAAAATATTTTACCATTTTGGTTCAACAGTTAGTACTTTATACATAGGCTATTTTTCACAGCAGCAGTAGTTCTGCATAACTCTTTAGATCTTAATGAAAGTCTGCCTTCTGAAAATCTCGTGGCCCTAATTTTTAATGAATATAAAATCTGCTTTTATCTAAATTTTACATCATAAATTGCAATGCAGTGTATCAGTTAAGTTTTTAAGGTAATTCTATAAGGAACAAATAATTTAGTAATACAGGATAAGAGTTTTAAAATTATTTGTACAAATTATTAAATAAAAAAGATAATGTTTTACAGGATGGAATAAAATATTCCTTGGAGGATTTCACCTCTGTCATTTCATATTATGAATTCTGGCCATGCTGCTTATAGCAGGATAGTCTTATCACTTGATACATTAAGATATTATGATTGTTTATATATTGTTCTATATTATTGTTGCTTTGATAGTTTTATTTGACATAATGTAGCACTTACAAAATTTACTTCAGCAGTATAAATTATATATAAAACATATAAAGTAAAAAAATGCATCGGGATGACTGGGTTGCTCAGTTGGTCAAACACCTGCGACTCAGGTCATGATCACAGGGTTCTGAGATCAAGTCCAACATCAGGCTTCCTGCTCAGCGGGGAACCTGCATCTCCCTCTCTTTTTTTCTCTGTGCTCTATCTCAAATAAATAAATAAATAAATAAATAAATCTTTAAAAACGCATTAAATATTATTAGTACACATTGAGCTCAATTATTTTCCCATAGGCATTGAAAAACCAAGAATACTTAAGGTTTTGAGGAGGAAGCTCTGAATTCAATATTAAGTATTATAAGCTGCTATTGATTAAAGAGCAGTAAGAAATTAAGGAACCCCTCACTGGAGGTGGTAGTGGGCAGAGAGTCAAATAAAGTGAGAAATGACATGGATTAGAACATGGGGATTAGCAGAGAGCCAGGTATAGCTGAGCACCTTTGCCAAGTCTATGGGAGCATGAACATATGTATGGACAGAGAAGTCTGTTTCACAGCTATGTTAAGAGTTTGGGATTTATTTTGGTATCTGGCAAGGATCTATGAGATTATTTTAAGAAAGTTCATTAATGATTAAATTTTAAATTTAAAATGGTCATGTAATGTCCAGCATGGTGACTACAGTTAATACTATATTGCATACTCAAAGGATGCTAATAGATCATAAAAGTTCTTATCACCAGAAAAAAAAATGTAACTATGTGAGGTAATGATGTTAATTATAATGGAAATCATTTTGAATATATATAAATATCAACTAGAGAACAAGAGGTGAGAAGAAGGAGAGGGACACAAGAACTTACAAAACATCATCAGCAGTTATGGGAACAGATATAGACGAGGCACAGGTAACAAAGCAGCAGCAGCTTTGATCCTGGGCACCAGAGAAAAGCAATAGCAGCGGGGCGCCTGGGTGGCTCAGTGGATTAAGCCGCTGCCTTCGGCTCAGGTCGTGATCTCACGGTCCTGGGATCCAGCCCCGCATCGGGCTCTCTGCTCTGCAGGGAGCCTGCTTCCTCCTCTCTCTCTGCCTGCCTCTCTGCCTACTTGTGATCTCTCTCTCTCTCTGTCAAATAAATAAATAAAATCTTAAAAAAAAAAAAAAAAGCAATAGCAGGAGAGCAGTAATGGTAACCAAGCAGAGTGATAGGAGTCTGGGACACATATGAAATGAAACCATGAAAGATATAAGATTTGAAAACTCCATGTTTTCTGTGGAATGGAGCTTCAGAGCCATGGGGGATATTTGTTGGCATTTCTGTGATTCACTTGTTTTTTTTTTTTAAATAATTAATTCCCAGTGATGCTGAGAGATGAACTAGTAAATCAAAGAGCTAACACACACCAGCCTAAACATGCAGAAGATCCCTTCCTATTTTTCTGAAAGTAATAAAACCTTGGGGACAAAAGTCACCTACACTAGAATATTAGCCTTGCCAATTATTTTCTTTGACACATTACTTAATACTTTTGTTTTTCAGCTATTATTTCTATAGAATGGAGGTAGTAAGAGCTTACAAAGGTTAGATGCATTAATATATGCAGAGCATATATAGGTGTTCTATAAACATAGCTATCATTATTTTTATTATGATTATAATTATTATTTATTATATTATTCAATTAAGAAGAGCTCCTCATTTCAAGCAGTAAGTCTAAGCTTAATTCTTATGTACCTTATGATACGACTCCTAGTTAGTCATTTCACAGATTTCCTTTTCACATAAAGAAGTGAAATACATATTTAAACATCATCCAGTTTATTTTTTAATTTTTTAAGAAATTGTTATTTACTATATGATGGAAATCCAATATTATACAATGAATATTATGTACAAACTCTCTCTTTTGGTGGTAGATTATTCTGGATATTGCTGGATTTGTTTTGGTCAGAATTTTTAATGATTTCTCTATGCTTCTGATTTCCTGAGAACAAGTATCAGTTTGCAACTTTTATCTAAAGTATTAATAAGACTTCTGAGTTAGGCAAGATGACTTTCTAATTATTTTTTTAACTTTTTAAAATTTAAATTCAGTTAATTAACATATAATGCAATATTGGTTTGAGAGGTACAAATCAGTGATTTAATAGCCTTATATAATACCCAAGGCAGCATCCAGTTTAAATTTTTTTTAAAGATTTTATTTATTTATATGACAGACAGAGATCACAAGTAGGCAGAAAGGCAGGCAGAGAGAGAGAGGGAGAAGCAGGCTCCCTGCTGAGCAGAGAGCCCAGTGCAGGGGCTTGATGTGGGGCTTGATGTGGGGCTTGATGTGGGGCTCAATCCCAGGACACTGGGATCACGATCTGAGCTGAAGGCAGAGGCTATAACCCACTGAGCCACCCAGGCACCCCAGTCATCTAGTTTAAATGTAGACTTTTACCCTTGAAATTGACACATTACAATATTTAAAGTACCTGGGATAGTGATACAAAATGAATATGATTAAGGGCAAAGAACTACCAATTATTTATAATAAACACAACTAAATATGTATTTATACTGATTATTTTTCTTAACTGTAAGTAATTCTGCCCTTATGAATAAGAAAAATCTCAGTCATTTATCTGCAAATGATGCATTACTTAGGTATAAAAGAGAGAACACCATGGCTATTTAACTATCCAGACACTGTCTTTGTCCAAAATGCACACACACACACACACACACACACACAGACAACATGTAATTTACATAGAAAAATACATACATATAAACTTACATGGACAGTATTTTCTTAATAAACTTTGTGCTATGCACTCCTCTATGAGGAAAATAAAGTATTTCACATGCTTTTTTTTTTCCTTAATAACAGTGAAAAATCATAGGAAACCTAAGAGCAAGACCCAGATAATGGTACTATTACAGCCTTTTTGATTGTGGGCCACTCTATTGGACATGTACTTTAGGAATGAAAGATAATAATTATTATATAACATTTACATCTTTCAAATTTATACTTATTTTAAATTTGGAAAAATTTTAGCCTTCCCAAATTTGTGCCTTTATACTGATTATGAAGTCAGTTAATCTAAAGAGTAAGTGAAAATTTAAATATTGAATCAGTCAGCCTTTCTTTTGGATTAAAATTTTACAGCAATATATGGAACAATTTGGCCATTCTCAAATACAATATGGTGTATACTATATCAGGTATTTATTATGTTTACTAACCACTCTCCAAGAAGGTTCATTAGTGGATAGTGGAATTCCAACAGATTAAAATAAAAAGTAGATTAAACAATGCCATCTTTAATTTGTATACAAATACTCTTTCTCTTCATAAACAGAATCATTATAGGTTATATAAGGTAGGAGTCTATAAACAGAATCATTATACGTTACATAAGGTAGTAGTACAATCATTTTATGTACATATATTAAAATAAATTAAATGATAAATTATGTCAATGGCTGTTTTTCTGACATGCTTTTAGGTTCTGATAAGGAATCCAAATTACAGTGGTGCCTGGGTGGCTCATTTGGTTAAGTGTCTGCCTTTGGCTTAGGTCATGATCCCAGGGTCCTGGGATGGAGCCCCACATCAGGCTCCCTGCTTGGCGGAAAGCCAGCTTTCCCTCTCCTAGTCCTCCTGTTTGTGTTTCCTCTCTTGTGGTGTCACTATAAATAAATAAAATCTTAAAAAAAAAAAAAAAAAAAGGAATCCAAATCACAGAACTTGCAGTATGTTTCCACCTATTCTGTAAGAGACGGTAATCACTTCCGTTTCTTATCATTTCCTTTCCGCTCCGTATCTCCTCCTTCAAGAACATCATTATGCCCTTTTCAGTCTGCTCTGAAAACTCTTTCTAAGGAAGCCCCTGATGCCACCTTCTGGTAATCACTGATATAAATACAGGTGCTTCCTTGTCCCAGGCCAAGACTATTGAGATTCTCTTCCCTACTAAAAGACCACACACTGGGGGAGCCTGAGTGGCTCAGTGGGTACAGTGAAGACCTGCCTTCAGCTCAGGTCATGATCTCAGGGTCCTGGGATCGAGCCCCATGTCGGGCTCTCTGCTCAGCAGGAGCCTGCTTTCCCCTCTCTCTCTGCTTGCCCACCTCTCTGCCTTGTGATCTCTCTGTCAAGTGAATAGAAATCTGTAAAAAAAAAAAACAAAACAAAACACACACACGGTGATTGCATTCAGGCTCTGTTGAACATACAAACATAAAAGCAGTATAATGCCACCAGCCAGTTTTCACCATGTACCTTCCTCAACCAGTAAAAAACGAGACCATGTGGAGTGATAAATACCAAAGAAATAAATGATCCTTGACTCTTGGTAGCTTTAATCTTTCTGGTCTTAGTCCTACCAATACTACCTTTGGTAGTATTTTGGAATCACATTAAGACTTTAGATCTCAGTAATCCTCTCAAATTTTTAATAATTATGGTAGTTTCCTTGGTTACTTTTAACAAACCAGTATTTATAAGTAATCAATACTAGATTCTTAAAACCAAATGACCCTAGATTAAGACATTATGCATTAGAAATTGGATGCATATTGAATAGTTTTAGGGTTGGAGAAAGAGAAATCACATAGAAAAGTAAAAGTAAAGGAACTAAAATTGATAATGTCTAAAATGTCAGGAAAACTGAATGAAAGTGTGTAATTTCAAAAATTTGCCTTTTGAAATCCTGACTCAATTAGGAACCCATTAGCAAACTCTCTACTAGGTACCAATGGTTGCTGCTTTTGTCATGAGAATATTGGTGGGGCTGTTTATCTGATTTTCTGGAAGATCGAACAAGGAATAAAGGATCAGGGATAGGAAACTGGAGTTCTGATGTTTTAAGATAATTATTTTTGATATATCAAGAACAGATGAAGAAGAGCCAATAGAATAAACTTATTTCAAGTATAAAGTAAAATTTGGATTGGATATATTCTTTCTGGAAATCATTAAATGTACATATATTTTTCTAGGGAAATGATGAATAGAAATAAATGAAAATTAAGACAACATTGTTAAGAACTCAAATATTTAAATAAGAGATAAATAAAGATGAGCTTCTAAACACTGAGCAGAGGCTAGAAGAGTAAGAATAATACCTTAAGTCTGTGATGTCATGGAACCAAAAGAAATATAATCAAAGAAGGAAGATAAGGTGCACTGAGAAATCAGAAGGCTAAAACATGTCCATTGGATTTAATGGCACTGACAAAACATGGGAAATTCTGTGGAGTGATAAAATATGGTAACAGAATAGGATGAGTTAGAGAAATATAAGCAGCATAAATACCTATTTTGAAAAGTTGGTATTGATGAGGAAAATGAATAATATGATAATATTAAAAAGAGAATGGAATTAGGAGTATTTATGTTGTGTATGTGTGTTTTTTTTTTAAGATTTTATTTATTTATTTGACAGAGAGAGAGAGAGCACAAACAACAGGAGCAGCAGGCAGAGGGAGAGGGAGAAGCAGGCTCCCCATGGGGCTGGGAGTCAGATGCAGGGCTAGATCCCAGGACCCTGGAATCATGACCTGAGCCAAAGGAAGCTGCTTAACCATCTGAGCCACCCAGGTGCCCCGACACTGTGTTTTTTAAAAATATTTTCAGTAATAGAAATTGTGTGTGTTTAGGGGAATTTTTAAATAATAGGAACATTTTTACAGAGTAGGAAAGAGGAAGAAGATACAAAAGAGATAGCAATAATCAATATAAGTCAGGTTTCTTAGAAGACAATATATGATGTCATATACAGCTTAAGAGGAAAGATAGGTATTAAATGGATGAAGACATTTTGGCTCTTAGATTAGGGCTTCCAAATTTAGCAAATAAAAATATACAATTTCCAATTCAATTTGAATTTCAGATAACCAATGAATATTCCTGGTATAAGTATCGTCCCAAAACTTGCACTAAAATTCTATTTATCATTCATCTGAAATTCAAATTTTAAGTAGATATACTACATTTCTCTGGTAACCTTAAACTAGATCAAAATGAAAGACTCCCCACCTGCTTTTATGGACATTGTGTTTGGAAAGCCTCTCTTTGGCCCTTTGACCATACTTAATAGCACAAAGTGAGGAGTCCTTGGGACCAAGAGAATATAGTCATGTGGAAGCCATGCTTAGACATTCTAAAACAAAAAATGCTGCAATTCCCTCCAAATATGGATGAAAACCTACTTCTAGGCCTGCTTGTATCTCTTCCTCCTTCTTCTTCTTGCATCCTTCTTCCCTATAAGGGACAGCACTGGCAGTATGTCACCTAGTACATAAGGGACAGCTGAGGGATGGGTCCTTGTGGGGATGTAGAAACATCCTGGATGTGCAGATGTCTTTCCACATACATGATCTCCAGATGAGAAATTGATGACAGTTGGTATGGAAAAGGGAGTAATAAGACAAAGTTGGTGGGGTAGCTTTAAAAGCAAACAAAGGCTTTTAGGACCACTCTCATTGTATTTCCAAGTTCTCCTGAGGGATTCTGAGGAGTGTGAGAAATTTTGATCCAAATCTGATTTCCTGGTTTTTCTAAAGTTACATTTTCTAAGGAAGATGGAGAGAATGGGGGGGTGGGGGTGAGGGGGGAGACAAGATGGTGGGGAAGTAGGAGGAGGCGCCATTTCAACCTGTACCCTAAAGTGAGCTGATTACCTACCAAAGAACTCCGATCATCCATGAAATCAGTCTGAGATCAGAATTACACACGTCTGGATCTCTACGGAGGCAGAAGATGCCAGGGGCAGGTAAAGCAGAGTGGGAACGACAGACTGATATTGGAAGATAAACAAAAGGGGGAGGGAGCCACCTGAGGCGACCCATTGGAAAGTAATATCCCAATACAAGAGTGCCCTGCATCTGGGGACGAGCATTAACTTGGAGTGTGGTTGAAAGCACTCAAAAAGAGCAAAGGATCGCGGGGGGAATTTGTGGGAATTGGGGCAGTTAGGGACAGGGGCTTAAGTCCCCGGACCTAGGACTGCCACCCCTGGCATTGAGCCAGAGAGAATGCGGTGGAGAAAACAGGTCTTGGTCCCTGAGCTGCCAGCATGCCTGAGAGCACATGGGGTCCTGTGAGGGGCTGAGAGCCTCGCCAGCTGGCAGAAGCACAACCTTTTTGCAGTCTCCAAGCACGCACTGTACCCTGCTATCAGAGCCTGAGATGCGCGTGACCCACACCCTCCCCTGAGAGAGGTGTGCACAGGCACCAGCCCAGCGCTCTCTCGGACCCTGAAAGAGCACTCACTCCCAGCCCAGGCCAGTGGGAAAATCTCAGTGTGCGATCGCTGCTTGGAACCTCTCTGGTGGTCTGGAGCTGCCCAGACAGCCACAGCTGTCGTGGTTTTTGGTATAAGCAGGAGTTCCTGTGTCCCCAGGGACCGTGACTCGGAACATGCTCTGCCATTGGCCAAGGGGGAACTTATGTGCTCTGCAGCACCCAGAGGGGAACAGACTGAGGCTTCTCTCTGAGAGGAAGGTTGGGGTGCAGTTTGCTTTCCTCTAAACCTCCAAAAACCATCAAAAGCTGTCAAGGCAAGAGGAAAAAACAAAAAACAAAAAACAAAAAACGAACAAACGAACAAAAAAACCTGAAAAAAAGCCTGAAAAACTGGTTTCCTTAGAGCCCACCCCCTTGAGGAGGGCAGGAGGACTTAACTCAGGGAACATTGCCTGAAAACCCACGTGGCAGGGCTCTCCCCCAGAAAACCAACTAGGAAAAAAAAAAGAAAAGAAAAAAGATGACAAGAGAACAACCACCACTACTTTATAAATACAACTTTTATTTTTAATTCATTCCCATTATTCTGGTTCATTTTTTATATAGATAATTTTTAGCCTATTTACCATCACAGTGAGATGTCCAGTACATCAAATTCCATAATTGCCTTTTAACCTGAACTTTTTGATACATATACCTGTGTTTTTCTTTTGCTTTTCTATTTTTTAATTTTAAAAAAAATTTAGTTTAGCTTAGTTTAGTTTATTCTTTTTTATTTCTATTTTTAAATATTCATATAGAGTTCAACTTAAAGGTAATCCCCTTTCCCCAATCAATGCTACCCCTATAGGTAAACCAATTTTTAATCCCCCTTTCTCTTAGGAAAGTTGAGTACTTTAACAAAGATATCAAGATACATCCAGGAAGAATCAAAATAACCTTTCTCACCCACACTGAGAATTTATAACCACTCTTCCATCTTTTTCTTCTGCCAGTGTTTCTGTGTATTTGTGTTTGTCCTGATAGTATATAAATCTTATACTTGGGGTTCTTTTTGATGAGGTTCTTTTTTTTTTTTTTTTTTGCTTATATATATATATTTTTTTTCTTTCTCTTGTCATATACTTTTATCAGTCTTTTTGTCTGCTTTTTCATAAATCTTACCTTGGGGCCCATTTGGGCTGTGCCTTCTCTTTTATCTTCCCTTTTTTTCCTGTCTCTCTCTCTCTCTCTCTTTTTTTTCTTATTTTCCTTTTTCTCTCATTTGGGTGGGGATTCCTGATTGCTCAGAAGTGTTCCAGGGTGCACCTTGACTGCACCACAGTCAACACATCCAGCTACATCCGTTCAACCACCTCTCAATAAAATGACTAGGAGGAGGAATGCCCAACAGAAGAAAAATTCAGAGAATGGGCTTTCTGCAACAGAGCTAATGGCTATCAACATGGACAATATGTCGGAAAGGGAATTCAGGCTAACAATTATCCAGGCAATAGCTAGGTTGGAGAAAGCCATGGATGACCAAATGGAATTGGTTAGGGCAGAACTGAAAGCCACGAGGGATGATGTTCACAATTTTAGGGCAGAACTGAAAGCCATGAGGGATGATGTTCACAATTTTAGGGCAGAACTGAAAGCCACCAGGGATGATGTTCACAATGTTCTCAATGAGTTCCAATCTAATCCAAATTCTCTAAAAGCTAAGGTAACTGAGACAGAAGATAGAATTAGTGATCTGGAAGACAAACATATAGAGAGAAAGGATCAGGAGGAAGCCTGGAACAAACAGCTTAGAAGCTACGAAAACAGAATCAGGGAAATAAATGATGCCATGAAATGTTCCAACGTCAGAATTATTGGAATCCCTGAAGGGGAGGAGAAAGAAAGAAGTCTAGAAGATATAGGGAACAAATTCGCCATGAAAATTTTTCCAATCTCGCGAATGGAACCAGCGTTCATGTACTAGAGGCAAAACGGTTTCCCCCCAAGATGATAGATTCTCGAAAGTCCTCGAGACACCTAGTAGCAAGAATGAAGAATTATAATTGTAGGCAGGCACTTCGAAGGCAGCTAGGACAAAGAAGCTCCTTATGTACAGAGGAAAGCCCATCAGAATAACGTCAGACCTGTCCACAGAAATCTGCCAAGCCAGAAAGGGCTGGCAAGATATATTCAGGGTACTAAATGAGAAAAACATGCAGCCAAGAATACTTTATCCAGCAAGACTGACATTCAAAATGGATGGAGAGATAAAGAGTTGCCAAGACCGGCAAGGCTTAAAAGAGTATGCAACCACCAAGCCGACCCTGCAGGAAATATTAAGAGGGGTTCTATAAAAGAGGAAAAACCCTAAGAATATCATTGAACAGAAATATAGAGACAATCTACAGAGAGAAAGACTTCATAGGTAACATGATGTCAATAAAAACGTATCTATCAATAATCACTCTCAATGTGAATGGCCTAAATGTGCCCATAAAACGACACAGAGTTGCAGATTAGATAAAACGACAGGACCCATCCATATGCTGTCTACAAGAGACCCATTTTGAACCTAAGGATACACCCAGACTGAAAGTGAAGGGATGGAGAAGCATCTTTCATGCCAATGGGCCTCAAAAGAAGGCTGGGGTAGCAATTCTCATATCAGATAAATTAGATATTAAACTAAAGACTGTAGTCAGAGATACAGAAGGACACTACATAATTCTTAAAGGGACTATCCACCAAGATGATCTAACAATTGTAAATATCTATGCCCCCAATATGGGAGCAGCCAATTACATAAGAAAACTATTAATCAAGATAAAGAGTCATATTGATATGAATACATTAATAGTAGGAGATCTTAACATGCCTCTCTCAGTAATAGATAGATCCTCCAAGCAGAAAATCAATAAAGAAACAAGAGCATTGAATGATACATTGGATCAGATGGACCTCATAGACATATACAGAACATTCCACCCTAAAACAACAGAATATTCATTCTTCTCAAGTGCACATGGAACCTTCTCCAGAATAGACCATATACTTGGTCACAAAGCAGGACAAAAATGATACCAAAAGATTGAGATTATTTCCTGCATATTCTCAGATCACAATGCTTTGAAACTGAAGCTCAATCACAAGGAAAAGTTCGGAAGGAACTCAAACACCTTTCAAAGACCACCTTGCTTAAGAATGCTTGGATCAACCAGGAGATCAAAGAAGAACTTAAACAATTCATGGAAACTAATGAGAATGAAGAAACTTCAGTCCAAAACCTATGAGATACAGCAAAGGTGGTCCTAAGGGGGAAATACATAGCCATTTAAGCCTCACCTCAAAAAAACTGAAAAATCCAGAATACATCCACTGTCTCTATCCTTAAAGAACTGGAGAATCAACAACAAATCAAACCAACTCCACACATAAGAAGGGAAATAATCAAGATTAGAGCAGAGATCAATGAGGTAGAAACTAGAGATACGGTAGAACGTATCAATGAAACTAGAAGCTGGTTCTTTGAAAGAATCAATAAGATCGATAAACCATTGGCCACACTAATCCAAAAGAAAGGAGAGAAAGCTCAAATTAATAAAATTATGAATGAAAAGGGAGAGATCACAACTAACACCAAGGAAATAGAAACAACCATCAGAAGTTATTATCAACGGTTAAATGCAGAGAAAGCTTTAAATTCAACAGTTCATCCTTGTACCTAAGTCTTGTGGTCCAGCTGGAACAGCCAAACAAGCAGGGAGAAGATCTTCCAAGTTCACAGCCTCTTAGACATTCTAGACCTTCTAGGCCTTCTCTACTGTTACTTCTAAAGCAACCTACTTTAGGCAGTATTTTTTGTATAATTCATAAATCTCTAATCAAGGACAAGACTAATAGAGTCATAAATCTGAATTTTCAACTCTCCTTCACATGAATAATTGCCAGCTCATTAAGGAATATCCCAACATAATAAAAATAAGTTCTGCATAAAACAAAACAAAACAAAACAAAACAAAAACAGTTAAATGCAAATAAGTTAAGCAACCTAGATGAAATGGATGCATTCCTGGAAAACTATAAACTCCCAAAATTGAACCAGGAAGAAATTGACAACCTGAATAGACTGATATCTAGTAACGAGATTGAAACAGTGATCAAAAAACCTCCCAAAAAACAAGAGCCCAGGACCTGACGGATTCCCTGAAGAAATCTACCAAACTTTCAAAGAAGAAATAACACCTATTCTCCTGAAGCTGTTTCAAAAAATTGAAGCAGAAGGAAAACTTCCAGACTCTTTTTATGCAGCCAGCATTACTCTGATCCCCAAACCAGGCAAAGACCACACCAAAAAGGAGAACTTCAGACCAATATCACTGATGAATATGGATGCTAAGATTCTCAACAAGATCCTCGCAAACAGGATGCCACAGCACATTAATTTGTTTATTTATTTGACAGACAGAGATCACAAGTAGGCAGAGAGGCAGGCAGGCAGAGACAGAGGGAAGCAAAGCAGGCTCCTTGCTGAGCAGAGAGCCTGATGCAGGGCTTGATCCCAGGACCCTGAGATCATGACCTGAGCCGAAGACAGAGGCTTTAACCCACTGAGCCACCCAGGCGCCCCTATACATTATTTTTTAAAACATGATGATATAGCTAGGTGTAGAGATTTTTTTTTTCCTCATTCCAATCCTACTTGGCATTTATCAAGATGTTAACCTCATAACTCAAGCCGTTCTCTACATCTGGAAAATTCTCAGTCATTACCTCTTCAAAGAGTATCCGTCTATCATTTTCTTTCTTCACTAATTTTTGAAGTTATTATTCACATGTTGAACTTTATGGGTCTATCCTCTATTATTTAAATTTTATTTGATATTTTTCAACTCATCTGGTACTTTTCAATAATGTAATCTTTTACTTTACCACTCTGCTCTTCAACTGAGTATAATATGGTATATAATCCCTTAAGAAAAACATTGACTCCAGAGCTAGAATTTCTACCTATAAAACAATCAACAACTTACCTAAATTCTCTGTTTCTTCCTTTTAAAATGAAAGCAATTATAGTACCTACTTTGTGGCATTATTCTGAGTTAATATTTATCAAATATTTATACATACCTATTCCCTTCCTTTCTTCTATGTATGTACATAGTCTAGACTTTCAACTTCTCATAACTGGATTATTCTGATTATTTTCCATTGCATCCCTTGGTGGAAAAAAGGAATTTCCTCTAAAATTCACCTTCATCTTATATATTATTGCCACATACATGTTATTAATTTTGCACATAATCCAACTATGTGCCAGATTTTAAAAAGAAATCCAGGACTAAGTTATTTTCTCACAATAAAGTCTGCATGTGACATAGAGAACCCTCCATTAGTTAGACTTATTTCTTTTTTTTTTTTTAAGATTTTATTTATTTATTTGACAGAGAGAGGTCACAAGTAGACAGAGAGGCAGGCAGAGAGAGATGGGGAAGCAGGCTCGCCGCTGAGCAGAGAGCCCAATGCGGACTCCATCCCAGGACCCTGAGATCATGACCTGAGCCGAAGGCAGCGGCTTAACCCACTGAGCCACCCAGGCGCCCCTAGACTTATTTCTTGATTTATATTTTCTTTATATCTCCACCCAACACTTCACTTAGATGAATGTTTCTACTCAAGTCCAACAAACATGTCATATACCACGTTTTTCTTATTCATTAATTCAATCATTTAATTATGTATGTGACCACTATTTATGATTTCATATTTAATTAAATCTGTTGTACACACAAAAATGAGTAAGTCATGATTTTTGCTGTATTCTGAAGTCAAAGAAATGAAACCATGTAAATAATTTCACTATAAAGTGATATGTACTGTAATGAAGGTTTTATAACTCTGCCTATAGTCTAAAACAAGCTTACATTTCTTTTTAATAATGAATTTTTTCATACATACAAAAAGTACAGATAGTGATATAACAAATGCCCTTTTAACTACCACTTTGAATTAGCAAGTGTTAATATTATGGTATATGTGTTTCAGATCTTATCATTCTATAATCAAATTAGTTTGGTCCATTTGTCAGGTCATTAGAAATAGCCACCATTATAATTCACAAAGACATTATTTTTTTTTAACATGTGCTATTGCAAGATATGGAACAACATCTTCATAATTTAGCCAATTCCCTATAGTACAGCTGAGTCCCAGTGTAAGTAATAATGACACTTTTTGTAAAAGTTTGGTAATAGCTAAGACCATATAAATAATCTCCTTTAGGTTGGCTATGACTCTTTTATACCTAAGAAATTTCCAAGGTTAAATGGCTCCTTATGTATACTTCATCTTCTAATCTTCTAAGACCTGTTACATTTCTTTTTTTTTCTCAATAACTAAACCCTACCATAATGACTGATATAATGAATTTATTTCCTTCAGAAGAGAATTCCTTTTCTCTCTCCCAATAATGTATTCTGCCTCCAATGAGCCTGACATAAGGCTTAACTATTAAATAATAAAATCATATGTGCCTGGGATTTGGGATGATTCAATTTCAAATAATATCATATTGGTTTTTCACCATCTTTTCTTTAGTAAAATATGAAATAAAGATTAAGCCTTAATATCCTACCTGTTCTTAGTTCAGTGTTTTGTTTTGTTTTTACCAATATCCTCTTAGCAATTTTCTGATCCCAAAACACAAACTCTAGACACTTACATCCATTTATTTACATATATTAAAATGGTGGAAACCATAAAAATAAAACAACAGAAGGGAGGGGGTAGGAAGATGGGGTAACTGGGTGATGGGTATTGAGGGCACGTGTTATGACAAGCAGTGGGTGTTATCTACAACTAATGAATCATTGAACACTACATCAAAAGGTAATGATGTACTATATATTGACTAACTGAGCATAATAATAATAATAATAATAATAAAATGTAGCAGGGGCCAAAAAGCCAGTTTTGTGGGGGAAAAAGATAAATAAATAAAGCAACACATTTTAGGCAAAGTATCTCTCAAATCAAAATCTCTCTCAAAATCTCAAATCAAATCTAAAAATCAAAATATGGTATAAGTTTATTTCCCAAATAGAATATTGAATTACTCAATCTAATGCATTCATATTTACTAGGTTGAACCATATGAAATTAAGATATGTATTTTCAATTTATTTTTCTCTTAATGTAAATGTGATGATAGGTTAGTCAGTTTGACTGGACTAAGGGATGCCCAGATTAAAAAATATTTCTGGATATGTGGGTAAGGATGTTTCCAGATGAGGTTAGTATAAGAATCAGTGGACTCAATAAAGTAGATTACCCTTTCCAATATGGTGAGCATCATACAATCTGTTGAGGACCAGAATAGAACAAAATGGTAGAGGAAGGAGAAAGTCACACATTTTGCTTCTTGCCTTACTGCTGAGTTGGAACATTGGTCTCCTCCTAACCTTTTTTTTTTTTTTTAAGATTTTATTTATTTATTTGACAGAGAGAGAGATCACAGGTAGGCAGAGAGGTAGGCAGAGAGAGGGGAGGAAGCAGGCTCCCTGCCGAGCAGAGAGTCCAATGCGGGGCTCGATCCCAGGACCCTGAGATCATGACCTGAGCCGAAGGCAGCAGCTTAATCCACTAAGCCACCCAGGTGCCCCTCCTCCTAACCTTTAACTGAGATTTAGACCATCAGCAATCTTGGTTTTCAGGACTTAGAATTTAGACAGGAATAATACCTTAGCTTTCCTGGGTCTACAGCTTGCAGAATATATTATATATTATAATATATAATATTACATCTCTCTCTCTATCTCTCTCTCTCCCATCCCCCTTAGTTCTGTTTTTTCTGGAGAACCTTGACTAATATAGTTTAGTCTCTTTAGAGACTAAAGCCATAAATCTAGGGTTTCTAGGTAAGGATTTAAAACTAAATGTTTTGAGTGAAAGCACCCAAGACATACACATGACAAGAAACTGGAAAAACTGCATATATGAAAAATATATATATATATAATGTACCAAATTTATTATGTAAAATAAATTTATATAGTCACATTAATATATGAAAACTTGAATGTAATATAGAAGATGGCAATATAATAAAGAAAAAGGGACAAACATGTTAAGATTATATATTCATAAACATAAAAAAATCACTAACCTAAGGAACTTAACAATATAAACTTGATAGATACAAAGCAGAAATGATATAATTATACAGAAAAAATTTAAAATTCATGAGCACTGTTGACACTTTTAATGTGCTAGTCTCAGAAGCATTTATGCTTCAAGAAGACCAAATTTTGAAATGAGCTTGAGTGCTCGCTTTGGCAGCACATATACTAAATTGAAATGAGCTTGAGATATATGGAAATCATCATTAATAATTCTATAATAAGTAAGATATATTAAGAATTTATGCTGTAGCAAGTACAGATCAACAAAATCACTTTTAAAGATTAATTGTTTAGGCATACTTACCAAAAGACTGATAAGGAGCAAAACAGAATATGTAAGTAAAAAACCCAAACATCAATGCACACATAATACAAGAAACAAAACCTTAAAGTCGTTATAATATAATGTAGATAACTATGCCACTCATTCTGAAAGTGTAGACTAAATGACCAATTATTGAAGAAAAATGTGTTTTCAAATTGTTTAGGAAGAAAAAAAAACATGTCATGATCCCAGCGTCCTGGGATCGAGTCCCACATTGGGCTCCTTGCTCAGCGGGGAGCCTGCTTCTCCCTCTGACTCTGCCTGCCACTCTGTCTGCCTGTGATCCCTCTCTCCCTCTCTCTCTCTCTCTCTCTGACAAATAAAAAAATTAAAAAATTTTAAAAAAGAAAAAAACAATAAAAACATGAATTTAGGAATGACCATAATGATTATGAAATGGCTATTAAAATTAGAAAAAAAAGTTCCTTATAACTCTTGTGAGAGACTCCAAACTCAAATTATTTTACCCAAATTTTATGAAAATCCAAACATCTTAATCAATGTAAAAAAACTGAGATATGTATGCACCTCAACTTATGAGGTCTGAATTATAGTGGTTCGAATGGTATCCTTCTTAAAATCCCATGACCACTTGGAACCTTAGAATGTGGACCTATTTGGAAACAGGGTCTTTGTAGATGTAATTCGGTAATATTAAGTCATATTGGATTAGGATAAGCCCTAATGCAATGACTAGCGTCTTTATAAAGAGAGAGGTACATTCAGGACAGAGCCAGCACAGACACACAGAGGGAAGAAGGCGATAGGGTAATGGAGGCAGAGATTGTAGTGGTGCAGCTACACACCATGAGCATAGGATTTCCAGCAACCACCAGAAGCTAGGAAGGGAGCAAAAGGATATTTTTCCAAGAGTCTTCAGAGGAAACATGTCTGTGCTCACACCTTGATTCTAGATTTTAACCTCCAGAAGTGTAATGGAATACATTTCTGTTGTTTTAAGCCACCCTGATTGTGGTCATGTTTTTATGGCAGTCATGGGAAACAAGGAAGTGGCAGGAGCAAAGCTATGATTCTAAACCAAGGTAAGGATAAAATGAAAAAAAAAATTTGCCAATCTTATATTCCCAGATTTAAAAATCTTTCTGAAGAATCAGTTGATGCTAGAACAATGTGTATGTTAGGGGTGCCAATTCCCTGACACACAATAGAAAATCCTCACATAACTTTTGACTCCCCAGGCACTTAACTACTAATCACCTACTGTTGACTAGAAGGCTGACTAATGTAACAGAAAGGGTCAATGAATATACATTTTGTATGTTATATGTGTTATATACTGTGTACTTACACAAAGTAAGCTACAAAAAATTATTAAGAAAATCATAGAGAAGAACAAATACAATTACAGTACTGTACTGTATTTATCAAAAACAAAAACAAAAAAACAATAGCATATAAAGTGGACCCTTGCAGTCCAAACCCATGTTGTACAAGGGTTAACTGTGTTAACAAATTAAGTCCATCATGTATTTGAAACTTTATGACCAAATGGAAATGAGGCAAAAAGTTAATCAACAAATATTGGTTACCACAAAGACAGACCGAGGGACAAAAATTGAAGTGGCCATCTCAACAATTGTGGAGGAATAATTCCCTAAAATCCAACATTTATTTACAATTTTAAAAAGCAAATCCTTTAGCAAAATAAAATAAGAAGAAAAATTGTTAGCCACATAAAGCATAACTACCAAAAACTCACAGCATAACACTTAAAGATTTAAGTATATTGTCAATAATTCCAGGAACAAATCAAGAAACCTTTCACATCACAATCATTTAACACTAGATGGTATGGCCAATGCAAGATGTCTACAAAAGAAATAAGAGCTATATCAACTGGGGTAGGGGAGAACACAAAGTTGTCTTATTTGCAAAGAACAGAATTTTCTAAGGAGCAAATTGTCTCTCACAACGTCCTCTCGGGAAATCAAAGAAAACCTATTTGTAACATTAAAACATTAAGCTAGAATTGCTGAATATAAATTGAAAGCACAAAAATTACTAACATTCATATAAAAAGAACATGGAAAATGGGATATTTTTAAAGGATACCATTAACAATAGCCAGAAACTAACCTTTTCAGAGTTTCTTGTAATAAACTAAAGAGATGCCTGAATGGCTCACTCAGAATACACTACAGAAATCTGTCAGAACCTATTGAATACTGTAAAAAATATTGTCCATAGACATAGAAGAACACCTAAATATTGAGAGATACTAGACTCACACATATAAAAAATTACAATATTATAAAATGTAATAGTGCTTTACAGCCATGATAAAAACCACTATAATTTCAATAATAATCATGAGTATTTTTCACAGAAATCAAGAAATCACTGTAAGTTAATATACAAGTATAAAGATATAATTCTTTTTTTTTAAGATTTTATTTATTTATTTGACAGAGAGAGATCACAGTAGGCAGAGAGGCAGTCAGAGATAGTGAGAGGGAAGCAGGCTCCCTGCCAAGCAGAGAGCCCGATGCGGGACTCGATCCCAGGACCCTGAGATCATGACCTGAGCCGAAGGCAGCGGCTTAAACCACTGAGCCACCCAGGAGCCCCTAAAGATATAATTCTTAAGGAAAGAAGAGCAGGACAGGTAAACTGTTCTTATCATATGTAACCACATTTGTAACACTATACAGTTTAAAAAATAATGGTTACTAGTACAGAATTAGATATGTAGATCAAGAGAACAGAACAGAAAAGAACATCTAGAAAGAGACATAAATGTTTAGAAACATAATTTTTTAAAAAAACTCTATAAATAAAACTGAAAGACAGAGAGTAGAAGATATTTGTAACCCTAAAACTGTGAAAATGGTAAAAACCAGACCATACCAAGAGGAAAAGAATAAACATTTTATTGAAGATAACCTATTTTCGAACAGTATGTATAGAAAATAAGTTCAATCTAACAAAGAGAGGCAGAATAAAATAACTCATTCACACCTAAAAAGACAAAAATTAAATTTCTCATAGCAATTATCTAGAAAGATTGAAGGAAATTGGGCTTTGCATACACCTGTCGTAATATAAACTTTTAGAATATTTTTGGAAAACATTTTTGCCAAATTAAAAAATATATAAATCTGAAATATATTTAGGGTCACCTGGGTAGCTCACCCAGTCAAGTGGCTAACTCTTCATTTCAGTTTAGGTCATGATCTCAGGGTCCTGGGATGGGGACCTGCATCCAGCTCTGCATTCAGGGGAATTTGCTTAAGGATTCTCTCTCCCCCTCTGCCCCTCCTCCATCTATCTCTCTAAAATAAATAAGTCTTTATATATATATATATATATATATATATATATATATATATATTCACACACACATATGCATACACACATACATACATACACACTTTATCCATTTGTCAGAGAGATAGAGAGAAAGCACACACAGTGGGAACAGCAGACAGAGGGAGAGGCAGGCTTCCAATGAGCAGGTAGCCTGATGCTAGACTTGATCCCAGGACCTGGGGATCATGACCTGAACCAAATGCAGATGTTTAACTGACTGAGCCAGCCAGGCATCACTAAAATAAATAAATAAGTCTTCAAAAAGTATTTATCTGGTAATTCTACTTCTAGGAAGAAATTTTCTTTTTTATATATTTATTTATTCATTTTCATCTATATGCAATTTAGTTAATATACACTGTATTATTAGTTTCAGGGGTAGAATTTAGTGATTCTTCAGTTGCATATAACACCAAGGGATCATTCCATCAAGTGGCCTCCTTAATGCACATCACTCAATTATCCCAATTATCCCATTCCATCCCTCCCCTTCAGCAACCCTCAGTTTGTTTCCTAGAGTTAAGAGTCTTTTATAGTTTCCCTCTCTCTCTGTTTTCATCTTATTTTATTTTTCCTTCCCTTCCCCAATGTTCATCTGTTTTGCTTCTTGAATTCCACATATGAGTGATACCACATGGTATTTGTCTTTCTCTGACCGATTTATTTTGCTTAGCATAATACCCTCTAGTTCCATCCACATCACTGCAAATGGCAAGATTTCATTCTTTTTGATGGGTGAGTTAGTATTCCATTGTATATATATGCCACATCTTCTTTACCCATTCATCTGTCAATGGACATATAGGGTCTTTCAGTATTTTGACTGTTGTGGACATTGCTGCTATAAACATTGGGGTACATGTGCCCCTTTAAGTCACTATGTTTGTAAGAGACACTTTCATATGTGGAAATGTGCATGTGTTAATATCAGAATCAATCTTAGAATATAAAACTAAATATATGGAAATGATGGAATACATATTACATGACAGTTAAAATGAAGGCACTGTATTTTAATAGATTGCATTTTTATGTATCAAATATATATGTGTGTATATATATATTTAAAGATTTTACTTATTTATTTGACAGAGACACAGTGAGAGGGAACACAAGCAGGGCATGTGGGAGAAGGAGAAGCAGGCTTCCTGCAGAGCAGGGAGCCCAATGCGGGGCCCCATTCCATGACCATGGGATCATTGACCTGAGCCAGAGGCAGACACTTAACACATGAGCCACCCAGGTGCCCCAAAGAAAATGCATTTTTAAACTCAGTGTTGAATGAGTAAAGGGCATTGAATAACAATGCACACAATTTGATATGTCTGTAAATTTTAAAGTGATAATATTTTTATAAGTCTTACATATATATCTCATAGAAAAAACATATCAAACATGGATTAAACATGTAATTCCACTTGACAGTAATGGTTTCTCCCAGTGAGGGAAAATGTTATAAGATTGTATTGAAAGGAAGTAAGGGATAAGTTGAATTCCTACATAAATTGAAAAAGTATTCTCAAGTTTTTTTTTATGTTCTTTCCTCTCCATAGATATTTTTAAATTTTTTTCATATTACACTTTTTGTTTTTTATATACTTTTAAAGTCTTCTCTAATTTATCTGATTTTAAACATATTTCCCTCAGTTGACTCTTCATTTGATACTGTGACACATTTATATTTTTTATCATCTCTCTTTGATTTCATTTTAATTTTCTCCTGTGAGTTTTTCAATCTCCTTGAGTATACATAGTTAATGTTATTGAATTTTCTTTTCTATTTTCTTTTAGGTTTTTTAATTTAAGTCTTTATTGAATTTCATCTTAAAATATCAGGAGAGAAAAATAAAACCTAGGATAATTTTCAAATTAGTCACACCCCAGGGCTTACATTCATAAACTTTGAGAAAAAATGCTTCATATAAAACATTTAAGTTATATCCTAAAGAAATAGACAGAAAGTGTATAAAAATTGATAATGCAAGTGTCCCTTCCAATAAGAAGTGAGATACTTGATTGAAGTTTACTCTTCCTTGGCACAGGTGTATATAATACAGATCCCTATAGACTACTTTTTTCCAAAATCTTCATATATAAATTAGGACATTCCTTTATGTAGTGCAATAGAAATATAAAGGCTCCCAAATTATATTCTATTGACTAATTTACATTTTTATTTTGAATAATTCTAGGAATATACTTTTTTCATAAATTTCAAGGTAATTATACACAATCCTTTTCCTGAATTGTTTTGTTTTGTTTTGTTTTTTTAAGCCCATGGATTTATTTCCTGTGTCCAAATATCTGCATGACATCTTTCTCTTACTCACTGCATTGAAAACTGTAGCATAAAAGTAAAAACTATATTTTTTGATGATTCACGATATATTTTTTCTCAATATGACTGATTTTAGTATATTTTCAAAGTGTATGTTTTAGTGTAATTTCAAAGAATATGATTAACTCATTAAACATACTATCAATAAAATAGAGCCATTATTTAATCTTGGGTTCTGGCAAAACATCAAAATAATTAACTACTTAAGCCAAAAATCAAATAAAACTACCAGTCCTTTGTTTTCATTTACCAAAATTTCTTCAAAACTTTTATGAAAATCCCTTGCACTTTCCCATTTAGGCTCCTAATTTTTTTTTTTCAAATTTCCTTTAAAACATAAGGTGCTCTCTTGGCTTTTCTCCCTCTATTTCTCTGGAATGTCCCCTAAAATAAAATCTAGGGTGTTATTTCAGAACAGAAATTATAGTACTCTCTCAAAATAATTCTGCTATATCTTAATTTTTTATGAATCCTTACGCTTTCCACAATGCACCTATGCTGAGCATGTCACATAACATTGAGGCACATGATATTTACGTAACTCAAACATAGATTTGTTTCTTTGAAGAAGATGTTCTTTAATGTTGTATCCTAGTCAGAAACACCATTACCTTAGCTCTAGGTGATACCTATGAAATTCTACTCACTTTCTCACTTTAAAATTTTCCCTTCTCTCCAGCACTCACAAGTAATAATCCTGACTCCTATTCTCTGGTTTTACCATTAAAAATAATTGTCTTTCTTCTATGGCATGCATGTAGTATGTCCTACCTTTCTACTAAAATACATGTTTCTAATCTTCACACTACATAATCCATAATTTATAAGGAGCTCACTTTTTTGATACCAGAATCCATGGAATCCAATGTTATTTATGATATCTAACACACCATTTATGCATATTCCTTTCTAAAAGCATCAATCAGAGAAGAAATAAAAATACTACAAAGGTTTCAAAGACTTTTGATCCATAAGGAAGACGTTGAAGTTTGGCTTGTCATTGATTTCTATACAAATCAACAAAACACTGATTGTGTTCTATAACAGTGATGAGCCTGTAGCCCTTTAGCCTTGTGTTTCTGATGTATAGTCTCCACATTACTGGCAGACCTATCTTTCTAAAACAGAAGTGTTATTGTGCCAGTGCTTAAAAGGCATGCATATGCCAACAAAATATTTCAAATATCTATTTTATTTTTCCTCTTATTTTATGCCTTTTTTTTTTTTTACCAGTTTGCCTAGACTGGTATTTTTGTAATCATAAATTGCACTTACTCTAACTTGTATATCCCTCTTAGAACATACTAATTACTTCTAAAATTCTGTGGTCCTTGAATATTCAATATGTCATGTCAGGATCTCAAGTATTTCTTTATATGATTTTAGGATGTATTCTTAAAGGCATCCCTAAAATACCACATAGAAATTAAGTCAATACTGTCAAATTATAGGATCTGGTCATGACCACAGTTAATTCACTCTATGTATAAAATAGTATCACCACTGAAAATTCTCTCCATAGAGTACAGTAACATAGTTCTATTTCTGTCAAGATCTCTTTTTTTGTGACTGGCACAGAGTACGGTTGAACAAAGAACCAAATTAATGAATGGAGTGGAATGGAGTGAATACATGGAAGGGTGTGAAGTACATGACATGATGTTTCTTTCTGCAAAAACCCCAATTCACTTGCTACAAGAAGATGTTCATTTACTTTGTATCATTCTGACCACGCAGAATTTTCCAGCTTTCTCTTCTTTCTCTGTTTTTGGTTCCTTTTTTTCAAATGTTGTGATATAAAGGAAAAAATAATTAAAATGATGCAAGTGACTTCAAGCTTTCATGGTTCATGTATGTGATTAAAATATGGCACAGAACCTACATAAGGAGTAGCAGAAGTATACAACATTGGGATGTTAAAGCTCAGCTGGGGAAGGCCAGGGAATGCTTCACAGAGAAAGGTATCATCAAGATGTTCCCAGGCAGTTCTGAAAGAGGAGGTATTCAATGTGGACCAAAAGAGCATGTGCAATGGACTGGAAGGGGGACTCATTCAGTGACTACATCAGTTCTGAACTGCTAGAACCAAAGACGGCAGTTACGAAATAAGGGGAGGATAGGCTCCAGAGATGACAATGTGCCAGCTCATAAAGAAATGAAAGAGATTCAGTGTTACTTTATAGGTAATTAGGTAATTTTCCAAGCATGGAGAGACATTATTAGCTTTATATTTTAGAAGATAACTCAAGGAGAAGTACACATGATGGAATGGAGAGTGGAGAGTTTGAATGCAGATTACTCAGATTGGACATGGTAAAAGCTTGAACAAAGTGGGGTAACTGAAACCAGCTGACTAAATTTTGAGAACTGTGTATAAATAAATACAAGAGGATACTGAGAAGAAAGCATAGATATTGTGATGTGTTTTATCTGTAATCACATAAGTGGTAGTTTTACTAATAACTTCAAAATAAAAAAAGAAGCAAAAATGAGGGGCACCTGGGTGGCTTAGTGGGTTAAAGCCTCTGCCTTCGGCTCAGGTCACGATCCCAGAGTCCGGGATCAAGCCCCACATCGGGCTCTCTGCTCCACAGGGAGCCTGCTTCCTCCTCTCTCTGCCTGCCTCTCTGCCTGGTTGTGATCTCTGTCTGTCAAATAAATAAAATATTTTTTAAAAAAAGAAGCAAAAATGAGATTACATTTTATCTCCTCTATTTTATCCCTTCTACATGTGATATTTATAGTAAAGCATAAACAACTTCTAAATTTTTTTCTTGATTCCTTATACATTTATATTATCCCCAATAGGTTACTAAAATTATTTCTTAATATAGTTAACCCCCATCTACTTCATACAATTAATCAACTGACTGTTAGAAAATACTTTTTTGTTTGAAAGAAAGTCACATTTCCAGCTTTTTTTTTTTTTTTTTTTTTTTGGTTATTAAGAACCAAAATCAATAAATGCATTTAGGAATTTAAGAGCCAAAGAAGACATGAAATCTGTGGGCCCTGGGATAAGATTAGTGTGTGTGTCTTATGTGCTTGCAGAGATAAAGATATGGCATAAGCTCATACCCTCCTACGGAATGGACACATAGTGTTCTCAGGTAGATTTCTGATAGCCAAGTTAAATTCGTTCATTTTAGAGGGAGAGCTTGGGGTGGGGGGAAGGGCAGAGGGAGAGGGAGAGAGAGAAATTCAAGCAGGCTCCCTGCTGAGTACGAGCAGACACAAGGTTCAATCTTACAACCCTGAGATCATGACCTGACCCAAAATCAAGACTCTGATACTTAGCTGACTTAGCCACCCAGGCACCCCTAGAAAACTGGTAATTCTGAAATAATAAATATTTTGATAAATTGTAGACAATTGTAAACAGGAAAACTAGTATTTGACAGTCTAATGCAATTTCTCCTATTTAAAGATTTCTTGATTTACCCTTAGGATATAAAGCTTCAATTCATCAGAGTCTGATGAATTAATTGGTTAAGATAAATTTTGTTAGATTCAAGAATAATACCATGAATAATGCAAGCCCCATATTTATATATACCCCTATATATATTTTTAAATATCTAAATGAAAGAATTCAAGATAGCATCAAATTACCCATCAAAATAATCTTCTAAATACAGTATTATCAAATGCATCTAAGAATATGATCAAATATTTGCAATCGACGCCCACTCTCTCTTTGAACTAACCTCCTATTAATTGTCTATAGAACCTGTCCCCTGCAGGGGGATAAGCAGCCCCACTTGACTATTCTGCCACAGTGTTTACATTTGTTATTGCACTTAGCCTTGCATTTGAGGAATATATCAGCCTCATTTTTACCTTTGTAGCTATTCTAAAATCATTACTAGAAATGATAACAGATATTTACATTTCCACAGTCATAACAGTAGTTATTCATATCTGGTCAGTTTTTGTACTAAAAAAAGAGAAAAACATAATTCAATATAAGTTTCTATGACCAGAAAATTAGAAAGAAAATGGCACCATTTTTATAAAAATAAACCTGTTTTTGCAATACAGCACAAAGTGTGAAAGACTCGAGGAGCAGTAATGGATTTAATCTATCTAGAGGTGCTGGTTTTTGGCTTTCTTAAACCGGACACCTCTAAGAAATCTACCAGTTGAATACCATCAAAGCAGTCACTGACAGCCAAGCTCTGCTGATATACTGGGACAGCTGGTCCATCTGGATGTTCTTAAGCTTGCTTCAGCCTTCTCAGTTTTTTTCTTCCCCCTCAATTTTTTGACTAGGTGTCTTTTTACTTATGTGAGTGAATAAGGGTAATTCTTATACATTCAGATTTTCTTATTTTCACACATAGGGATATACATTTTCATCACATAATTTCACAGGTATATATTTATTCCATAACCACAGAAAATTATATTATTTTCACTGTATAAGTCCATAGCCCTACCATGGTCTTAAAGCTCCCCAAATCTGCTCTATGTTTCCAACAAAATCAGTATAACTCCAAGTGTCTCATGACTTACCACTTTGATATAGCTCAGATTCCAAGAGAATAATTGAAAACCCTTCTGGAGATGCTAGCGATTATGCATATGTGAACACTAAAATTTCTGTTAAAGAACTCTGTGATGTTTGGAGAGGTTATTCGATTTAACATACACACATTCTTTAATTATATCACATGTCTTTAGCCGTTGCTTTGTTACAGGGCTTGAAGGGAGTTAGGTTAGATAAGAGAATCCACTGGGACCAGGGCTATTCAGACTATTCTCTGTTTATTACCAGCCCACATTACGTAGGTACAGAAAAAGTTACAGCAATACTTAACATATTGTTCAACAGGTTGCTGAGCAGCTTGGGTGTTCTAAAACTTGGTGGTGGGTTTATGAGGTGAGGGGAGAATAGTAACAGTGGGTACAAAAATGTACCAAGAAGGATCCTTGTTAATAGAACCTTCCTGAATCTTGACTGCATGGTATTCACACAAATCTACACATGTGATAAAATTATGCAGAACTAAATACACACACCCAAACGGTTCACGTAAAACATAAAATCTTAGTAAGATTGATGGACTGTACCAATGTCGATTCTTTGACAAGACTTTACAATTTGAGGATGGTTGTACCTGGTTACTCTGTATTATATCAAGTATATGTGAATCTGAAATTACATTAAAGGGGTAGGGCACCTGGGTGGCTCAATCAGTTGAGTACCCAACTCTTGATTTCCACTTAGGTCATGATTTCAGGATGGTGAGACAGAACCTTACACTGGGCTCCATGCTGGGTATGGAGTCTGTTTAAGATTCTCTCTTTCCAAAAAAAAAAAAAAAAAAAAAAAAAAAAAAAGATTCTCTCTTTCCCTATCCCTCTGCCCCTTCTCCCATAAAAAAATTAAATAATAAAGTAAAATAAAATTACATTAAAATTAAATTTTAAAACATAAGGGAAATGGTTTTGTCAATTTTTACAGAGTTCCCAGGGGGAAGGAAAAAATGGAACCCGTATTTTATCAATTTAACCTGATACTCTCTCGTTTCACAATGGCAAGGGATCAAGGTAAATGATAGAAAGTTTAAAAGAAAAAAATTCTTCTCACTACTAGCTATTTGCCTGAACTGGTGTTAATTTTATGAATTCCTATAGGTAAGGGAAAGGGCATAAATAATATCATAAAAATGTGATAGTTAAGAAAACAAAGGTGTGGTGGAGCTACAGGTAAATGCTGGGCCAGAAAGTATTCTTTCCTATGCATAACTACCTTAGAATGTGGAAGTATAACACTGAACACCACGTGTAGAGTCACTGTACTGCTGATTCACTTGTATTTTCCTTCTTTTCTGGATACTAAAACTGCAAATATTTTTAATCACTAAGAATTGTCTTTAAACATTTTTAAATATCTTTAATTTGAAAATGGGAAGACAGAAAATTATTTATGGAATCTGGGTATATTCATCTTCTATTGCTACTGTCATAAATTTACCACAAATTTAGTGGCTTCAATAATACAGATTTATTATCTTATACTTATGCTCAGAAATGGGAGTTACTGGCTAAAATCAAGCTGGCCGGGCTGTGTTCCTTCCGCAGGCTCTAGGGAATATTCTGTCCTTGCCTTGGCTAGCTTCTAGAGTTTGTTTGTATTTCTGGCCTCATGGTCCTTTCCAGAAATGGCACCATTCCAACCTTTGCTTCTATCATCATCTCTCCTTTTTAAATTCTAACTCTCCTGACTCTTTCATAAGGATCTTTTTGATTACATCAGGTCCATTTGGATAAGCCAGGGTAGTTTTCCCATCTCAAGATTCTTAATCACATCTGCAGTCTCTTTTGCCACTCAAAGTAACATATTCATAGCTTTCTGGAATTAGGATATGAACATCTTTAAAGGGTCATTATTTTGTCTACCACAGGTAAATTGATACTCAATAAAATCTCATATTTAAATATATAAATTAATTTAAATATAAACATTTAATTTATTTTAAAATATTTAATATAAAATCAATATAAATTTTTATATTTATTTTCTATATTTTATAAATTAATATAAAATTTTATTTAATATAAATTATTTAAATATAATATATATATTATATAAATTTATATATAAAATATATTTAAGTATATACATATATAAGGCCAGGTCATCGCTGAGTCAATGCTATGAGATCAGTGCATGATTTCGAAGCATATCTCCATAATTCTATCAGAACTCAGTATTATGACCCCTCAATGTAGGGGTCTCCATTATAGAGCATATGAATCTGAAATGACAGGCAATTACAAAAAAGTAATTATGATTAAATTGTACCCTTCTGAAGTGGATAAACTGACAAGAACTCTTCAGATGTTGGATATTTCATAATGTGAAACATTTCATATTAATTCTTATATTTTGAGAAAATAAGGTGTAAGACTGCATAATCTAGCATAAATAAACATATATGGATGAATATCCTTGCATAATAGTTCATACAGGGTAATTTCTCATTTTGAATGCAATACTGCATAACATGTTTAATAATTGAATAATAAAATATTTTCAACCTGAATGATGAATGTGGTATTTGCAGTCATTAAATTCAAATTTTTATAAATGATTCATAATTCTAATGATAATTACTAAATCTTATCCTCTTTCTGCCTCAAATAAAAAAAAACCATGGATCTTCTTCAATGATAAATTGTTCCACCATATTCCTATATATTATATTTCTAAAACCTAATATGATTGTTAACTCTTCTCTGACCATGTGGCTAAAACTAATGATTTATGGAATATGGGTTTTTCACTTTCCTTCATTCATAATTAATGTGAAGAAAAAAGTCCCTGATGTGCCAGCTGTAGTGGTTTATAAGGTATTTGTATAACTAGAGGCCTGTTATATATATATATATATATAAACTGCATCTACTTGTAATATTTTAAGGCTTAGGTAGTGTAATTCATTTGCCATTTCACTCTACCTCTTTAAGCCCATTACTAAAGTATTTCAAAATATTTGGTTAGTGGGGTTCACACTGTTATGTACTTCTGTCTATAATTCTATTTAAGTCAGAAATTTTCCCAGTGGAAACTGAGATTTTACCCCCATGTCCAAAAAATGAGTTTTGATAGTTTGGTCATGTACTAATATTAAAATTAACAGTGGCAAGGTATTTGGTCCTATTTTAGTGTTTTGAGCTGCATAGAGCCAAATTTATTTATAATTTTATGTAAAATGATAGGTATTTGCATAGGAAAGTACTGAATATAAATAAGAGACCCAGAATGATGTAAAAGCATTTAGGTCTAATAGCAATGGAGAAACACTCAAATTATTCCTTTTGGCTTGAATTTTTTCCTCCTATTTTTCTTTTGTAAGATAGAAATGAAATTTGTTATGAAATATTTTGTACTGAGGCTCTAATCCTCAGACAACAAAAAAAACTCAAAGTTCTCTTATAAAAGCAATGAGATTCAACCTTGGATAACATAATTGAAATGCACCTTATTTTCTCCGGTCAGTCCATAATGTTTAGGTAATTCACAATTTTGCATTTTCAGAAAAATTGAGAATTAAAAATATAGTTGGTACCACATAATGGGTGTGACTCTGTGTTTTAGAATGGTTAAAATGTTTTCAGAATGTTTAAAATAAATAAAGGATCCTACATTCATAAATATTTTAAATGGATAGCTCCACAGACTACACACATATAAAAAGCACTAGCTTGCCAGAATGAATGACAAAATGGCAGAGAGGGATGCAGACTCACTCTGAGTTTAAACAGTTCACATTCCAGGACATTGAAAATTTTTGCACAAAAGAAGAACGTTGCATTTTCTGGGAAGTAAGCACTCTCTGGAGAAGGCGATAATAGTACCTAGTGTGCCCATACCTGACTTGTTATCCTTTTTATCATTTACTTTTTGAGGACATATTTAGTCTTTGAGTTAGTATTACCATGATTGATTAAATTGATTCTCTATGGAGAAAAGATTCCACACTACTTAAAAGGAATTTAAACTGTTTCTCTTCTTTATCATTCTTTCTATAAAGTACAGCCTTCAGCAATGTGACTACTATCCATATGCATTTTGTTAAGGGATATCAACCTTGGGATACTGACAAACAAAGAAGGTAAAGTATAGTAAATTTAATATAGCTGAGTACATAGTAAAAAAAATAATAAAAATTACACCATTTGGGTATTTTTGGGAGGAGATGTCCCCATCATTTAATAATTATTTTGTATACGTACACCATTGGTAGTTTCTGTATCAGAGTAATGACATTATTAAAATCTAGTAGAAAAGAGGAGACCTTCTTGTGGTCTAACAGCTAAGGACTGAAATGAACTCCTACTCAAGAAAGTGCAGACATTGGCTTGCCTTCCTCCTTTCTTGCCTGCCTGCCTTCTTTCATTCCTTCCTTCCTTTCTTCCTTCTTCCCCTTGTTACTCCTCACCCTCTTCCTCTACAACCCCTTTGCCTAAGTTCTCCTTTTTTATTCTGAGGGATTCCCGATCCTCTCAATATTACCAATATTTTTACTTCTAAAGACTCACTCAAGTATTTTTGATAGACCCCAACTGTAAACACTGCAACTCCTGTGCTGAGTCAAATAGGGGGAAGATGAGGAAATTACACAAAAAGTAGTCAAATGTACTGTAATTTTTAAAGCTACTTCAAGTCTTTTACTAAAATGTACATATGATAACAAGAGCAACTGATAACATGTTTTGTTTTGTTTTGTTTTGTTTTTCTGGGAAACTATTGGTGCCTTAAAGCTATGATGATATTTACAACTGCTTGTTAAAACTTCACGACAATTGGAAATAAATATTTCTAATTGCGCTATTCGGATAAAATAAAACCTTTATAATATCAGAACAAATTGAAGAATTATATAAGTGTATATGTACCATTATCTACTAAGTATATGATTATGAACATCTGTTCAATAATAATAGGCAAATAATAACATGCAGAGAGATATCATTATATTGAAGAGAAAATTATTTCAGATAATCAGGGGTATATGAATGATCATCTAGCACATGTATTGTTAATGGAAACTGACATTGAAAGGGTGCTTTACTAAAACTTTATCTAAAACTTTGACCAGACACCTAATTTCATCTACCATTTTTCAGACTTAAACAATAAAATCCTCTGTTGTTTTTTTTTTAAGATTTTATTTATTTATTTGACAGACAGAGATCACAAGTAGGCAGAGAGGCAGGCAGAGAGAGAGGAGGAAGCAGGCTCCCTGCAGAGCAGAGAGCCTGATGCGGGCTCCATGCCAGGACCCTGGGATCATGACCTGAGCCAAAGGCAGAGGCTTTAAACCACTGAGCCACCCAGGCGCCCCATCTTCTGTTAGTTTTGTTCAATAAAAGTTAAGCAAAAAAACAAACAAACAAACAAAAAAAAAACAACAAAAACATTTCACATTTCTTATCCTGGAGATCCTCAGATAGAAGACCAAATTTGAAAAAAGCAAAATGAAAGATTTGCTTCTAATCCTATTAGGCACTATAATCCTATTAGGGATCAAACCAGTTTTCTCTTTAGAAAACCAAAATTCACAGACCTGTACCCCTGGGGATAAAAATACATTATATGTTTATTAAAAAAAAAAAAAGAAAAAAAAATTTGGAAGGGGAGGCGAACCATAAGAGACTATGGACTCTGAAAAACAACCTGAGGGTTTTGAAGGGTCAGGGGTGGGAGGTTGGGGGAACAGGTGGTGGGTAATGGGGAGGGCACGTTTTGCATGGAGCACTGGGTGTTGTGCAAAAAGAATGAATACTGTTACGCTGAAAAAATAAATAAAATGGAACAAAAAAAAAAAAGAAAACTAAATAGCATGCTTATACATTTAAGATAAAAAATGGGGTTGACCCATCCATTATTTACCACTGACTTTATATAGATAATATGAAGTCCCATGCTTCACAAAAATCACCTCTTTAAATGCTATTTAAAATCAAATAGAGTCTCCTTAAATCTATAAATACAGTTTGATATAAATTAATGATATCATGTATATGTATAAAAGTACACTTTCTTCAACAGATTAGATAGATGACAGATCGACACACACACAAGTAAATCTATATGTCTGTATTTCTCCATATATATCAAGATAATAACTTTATCTTTAGACTACTCAAAAATAATAGGATTAACTTTTATTTAAAAAGGAAGGGTAAATATCCCTTCTCTACATAAATTCATGTTCAATGTAGATAAGACCTCTGTTCTATTTCTCCAGTCTTAGGGTTTTTTTCTGTAGCCACACCTATATTCAGCTCAAAGAAAGATTTATTGATTAAGATTATAGCTTACCATTAATTATTTTTGTATCATTTCCCCAAGTGGATATCTAAGATTGCAAATTTGCTTCAACTAAAACCTTTAAGGGAAAAAAAAAGAAAAAAAGAGTAGAGTAGAAAGGATCGAGAAAGAGAAAATGAAAGAAAGGAAAAAAAATTTGCATAGTAGGCTATCTTTGCTGCCATATAAAACAGAACAAGCCTATATATATCCTTCCCACTTCAGTTCCTATCACTTTACCTAAAATGTAAATGATTCTCCTTCAGGAGGGCAGAGCACAAGGTAAATGTAATGGTTATTACCATCAGTTTGAAGACATATTACATGGAAGACAGTCTATTAAAAGATATTTCCCTGACCTAGTTTCCAAGATACATGAACTCTCAGGGTAGTCAACAATTAACTTTAAAATAAGAAAAAAATATGTTAGTGGCATGTTAGGCTTTACTTATTTTGAGATAAAGGATTGTACATAGCAACACTCTCTTGCCTTAGAGTGGGGAAAACAAAAACAAAAACAAACAAAAAACTGTGATGTGGAAAGCAGGAGTACCCCAAAGAAAAGTTAACCTGCCTACTTCATGATAGTCCCTAAGAGGTGACTGTGAGATGAGTTTACACATTTATGTATTTTTATTTTTTCAAGATTTACTAAATTATTTGGAGGGAGAGAGAGAGAATCTCATGCAGACTTCCAGCTGAGCACAGAGTCTAGCACAGGGCTTGATCCTACAACCCTAGAATCATGACATGAGCTGAAATCAGGAGTCTGACACTTAACCAACTGAGCCACCCAGGTGCCCCTACCTATTTATTTTTAATATCCCTGTGAAAGACTGAAACAAGTATATTTCCTATATTTTTAGACTAACTGGGAATTAGAACACACATCTTACTTCTACTCCAAAGCCTTTTTAAAATAAATCTATAGAGACTACAAGCTATACTTGACATTAGACTTCCATACTTCATGGTTCTTAGAAGTATTTAGAACATCTACCACCTGGGGAATCATTGAAAATGTATTCCATGTGCCTACCCTGATGCATGGGCTTCCTCACATTAACGTGAGGGAGAACAACTTTTTTATTATTATTCTTTAGAAAACCACTACAGAGTGCAGGTTCCTTAAAAATCATCAACAAACTATTTGGAGAGACTGGGTAAAAATATGGTGAAAGCAGAATAAAAACTGTTTCTCTATGAATCTAGTAGTTTTATTTTGAAGATGGTTACAAAAAGGAGCTCAACAATTATTTTACATAATATTTTATGTATTTTATATAATATTACTATTAAAGTAAATTCATGAACTCTGAAAGTGAATACTTCAAAAAACAATTCAGTAGATTCTCTTCTGTTAATTTATATGTGGTCATACATTTTTAAATTTATAACTTCACATTTGACAAAGCAACCACTTCCCAGCACTCTGGGCAAGTTTCCATAATGGCACTCCTAAGAACCCATAGGACTACTGACATCTCTGATGAAAAGTGCATAGAAAGACTAGGGAATTAAGGAGAAAAAAGAAAATCCTAAAGGAAACATTTGTTCAATTACACTGAAGAATGTATAAAGAATTATAATTTTAGGGAAAGAGATTATTAATATAAAAGTATATGGTCAATTATATATGATAGATGCATATAATTATACCCAAATATTGTGCATTTATACTGCATTCAATATGTTGATCACAGTTCATTACAACCATTTCATCACATTCCTTCATTTTTCAAAGATACATACTTTATAATTTTGTTCTGACTCTTCATTGTTATTTTAAACTTTAATAATATTTTCCTAAAACATAATTTCTCAAAACAATAGGTAATGAATGACAAAAGAACCTCTTAATAATAAAGGTAGAGCCTATGTTTATTAGACAAGAAGAAACTTAAGTGAAATGTTGCAGAGCAGGTACAATTTACTGTGAGCTTTAAGAGCCACGCAGAAAGAATGTTATGCTTTTCAGGTATCAGAAGACCTTATCAGAGCAACTTGTTAGTGAATGAAACAGTCAGTTTATGCTTACAGCTTTATACTCTCATTATCCTCCATGTTCAGAGTTTGCTCCATGAATATCTGGAGCAAAAATGAGAAATCATTTTCATTCTTTTTTCATTTTATTTATTTTTTCAGCATAACAGTATTCATTGTTTTTGCACAACACCCAGTGCTCCATGCAAAACGTGCCCTCCCCATTACCCACCACCTGTTCCCATAACCTCCCACCCCTGACCCTTCAAAACCCTCAGGTTGTGTTTCAGAGTCCATAGTCTCTTATGGTTCGCCTCCCCTCCCAAATTTTTTTTTAATAAACATTTAATGTTTTAATAAACATATAATGTATTTTTATCCCCAGGGGTACAGGTCTGTGAATCGCCAGCACACTTCACAGCACTCACGATAGCACATACCCTCCCCAATGTCCATAGCCCCCTCCCCCCTCCCAATCCCACCTCCCCCCAGCAACCCCCAGTTTGTTTTGTGAGATTAAGAGTCATTTATGGTTTGTCTCCCTCCCAATCCCATCTTGTTTCATTTATTCTTCTCCTATCCCCCTAACCCCCCATGTTGCTTCTCCATGTCCTCACATCAGGGAGATCATATGATAGTTGTCTTTCTCCGATTGACTTATTTCACTAAGCATGATACGCTCTAGTTCCATCCACGTCGTCGCAAATGGCAAGATTTCATTTCTTTTGATGGCTGCATAGTATTCCATTGTGTATATATACCACATCTTCTTTATCCATTCATCTGTTGATGGACATCTAGGTTCTTTCCATAGCTTGGCTATTGTAGACATTGCTGCTATAAACATTCGGGTACACATGCCCCTTCGGATCACTATGTTTGTATCTTTAGGGTAAATACCCAGTAGTGCAATTGCTGGGTCATAGGGTAGTTCTATTTTCAACATTTTGAGGAACCTCCATGCTGTTTTCCAGAGTGATTGCCCCAGCTTGCAATCCCACCAACAGTGGAGGAGGGTTCACCTTGCTCCACATCCTCTCCAGCATCTGTCATTTCCTGACTTGTTAATTTTAGCCATCCTGACTGGTGTGAGGTGATATCTCATTGTGGTTTTGATTTGTATTTCCCTGATGCCGAGTGACGTGGAGCACTTTTTCATGTGTCTGTTGGCCATCTGGATGTCTTCCTTGCAGAAATGTCTGTTCATGTCCTCTGCCCATTTCTTGATTGGATTGTTTGTTCTTTGGGTGTTGAGTTTGCTAAGTTCCTTATAGATTTTGGATACTAGCCCTTTATCTGATATGTCGTTTGCAAATATCTTCTCCCATTCTGTCAGTTGTCTTTTGGTTTTGTTAACTGTTTCCTTTGCTGTGCAAAAGCTTTTGATCTTGATGAAATCCCAATAGTTCATTTTTGCCCTTGCTTCCCTTGCCTTTGCCGTTGTTCCTAGGAAGATGTTGCTACGGCTGAGGTCGAAGAGGTTGCTGCCTGCATTCTCCTCAAGGATTTTGATGGATTCCTTTCTCACATTGAGGTCCTTCATCCATTTGGAGTCTATTTTCGTGTGTGGTGTAAGGAAGTGGTGCAATTTCATTTTTCTGCATGTGGCTGTCCAATTTTCCCAGCACCATTTATTGAAGAGGCTGTCTTTTTTCCATTGGACATTCTTTCCTGCTTTGTCGAAGATTAGTTGACCATAGAGTTGAGGGTTGATTTCTGGGCTCTCTATTCGGTTCCACTGATCTATGTGTCTGTTTTTGTGCCAGTACCATGCTGTCTTGATGATGACAGCTTTGTAATAGAGCTTGAAGTCCGGAATTGTGATGCCACCAACTTTGGCTTTCTTTTTCAATATTCCTTTGGCTATTCGAGGTCTTTTCTGGTTCCATATAAATTTTAGGATGATTTGTTCCATTTCTTTGAAAAAAATGGATGGTATTTTGATAGGGATTGCATTAAATGTGTAGATTGCTTTAGGTAGCATGGACATTTTCACAATATTTATTCTTCCAATCCAGGAGCATGGAACATTTTTCCATTTTTTTGTGTCTTCCTCAATTTCTTTCATGAGTACTGTATAATTTTCTGTGTATAGATTCTTAGTCTCTTTGGTTAGGTTTATTCCTAGGTATCTTATAGTTTTGGGTGCCATTGTAAATGGGATTGACTCCTTAATTTCTCTTTCTTCTGTCTTGTTGTTGGTGTACAGAAATGCAACTGATTTCTGTGCATTGATTTTATATCCTGACACTTTACTGAATTCCTGTACAAGTTCTAGCAGTTTTGGAGTGGAGTCTTTTGGGTTTTCCACATATAGTATCATATCATCTGCGAAGAGTGATAGTTTGACTTCTTCTTTACCAATTTGGATGCCTTTAATTTCTTTTTGTTGTCTGATTGCTGAGGTTAGGACTTCTAGTACTATGTTGAATAGCAGTGGTGATAATGGACATCCCTGCCGTATTCCTGACCTTAGCAGAAAAGCTTTCAGTTTTTCTCCATTGAGAATGATATTTGCGGTGGGTTTTTCATAGATGGCTTTGATAATATTGAGGTATGTGCCCTCTATCCCCACACTTTGAAGAGTTTTGATCAGGAAGGGATGCTGTACTTTGTCAAATGCTTTTTCAGCATCTATGGAGAGTATCATATGATTCTTGTTCTTTCTTTTATTAATGTGTTCTATCACATTGATTGATTTGTGGATGTTGAACCAACCCTGCAGCCCTGGAATACATCCCACTTGATCGTGGTGAATAATCCTTTTAATGTTCTGTTGAATCCTATTGGCTAGTATTTTGGCGAGAATTTTTGCGTCTGTGTTCATCAAGGGTATTGGTCTGTAGTTCTCTTTTTTGGTGGGATCCTTGTCTGGTTTTGGGATCAAGGTGATGCTGGCCTCATAAAATGAGTTTGGAAGTTTTCCTTCCATTTCTATTTTTTGGAACAGTTTCAGGAGAATAGGAATGAGTTCTTCTTTAAATGTTTGGTAGAATTCCCCTGGGAAGCCGTCTGGCCCTGGGCTTTTGTTTGTTTGGAGATTTTTGATGACTCTTTCAATCTCCTTACTGGTTATGGGCCTGTTCAGGTTTTCTATTTCTTCCTGGTTCAGTTGTGGTAGTTTATATGTCTCTAGGAATGCATCCATTTCTTGCAGATTGTCCAATTTGTTGGCGTAGAGTTGCTCGTAGTAAAAAATAAAAAAATATAAAAAAGAAAGAAAAAATATATATATTTAGATGAACTAGTCAAAAAGTGTTAAAAAAGAAAAGGGGAAAAGTTTTAAAAAATTTAGCAGAAGAAAAAAGAAAAAAGACAAAAAAATTGAAAAAAGAAAAAAAAAATTGAAGTAGCCGCAAGACTAAAGAATCATGGGGAGAAAGCCATGAGTTCCGTGCTTTGCTTTCGCCTCCTCTGGAATTGCTCTGCTGTCTTGGGAATTGAACCTGCTTTCTCCTTGATAGATGAACTTCATCCTGGCTGGATATTTTGTTGATCTTCTGGGGGAGGGGCCTGTTGTAGTGACTCTCAAGTGTCTTTGCCCAAGGCGGGATTGCACCGCCCTTACCGGCGGCCGGACTAAGTAATCGGCTGGGGTTCGCTTTTGGGAGCTTCTGTTCCCTGAACGCTTTCCGTAGAGTTCCGGAGGACGGGAATGAAAATGGCGGCCTCCTAGTCTCCGGCCCGGAGGAGCCGAGAGCCTGGGGCCCCACTCCTCAGTGCAACCCCAGAGGACAGCACCCAAGCACTCCCGTATCCCCAGCCTCTAGCCGCGCTCCGAGCTCACCCAGCCCGCGACCAGTTCAAGGTAACCCCGAGCTGAGAGTTCAGTCCTCGGCTCTGTCTCTGCAGCCGGCTTCTCCGTTCTGATACCTGCGAGCTCTGCGACACTCCGACACCCCCGATCCTTCTGTGACCCTGCGGGGCCTGGGGCCACGCTGACCCCGCGTGGGTTTCACCCTGGTTTAGCCTCTGGAGCAATGTCCCTCAGTGGAACAGACTTTTAAAAGTCCTGATTTTGTTGCTCCGTTGCTCCGCCGCTTGCCGGGAGCCGGCCCCTCCCCCCCGCGGTCTATCTTCCCGTCGTTTTAGATTCACTTCTCCGCCAGTCCTACCTTTCAGAAAGTGGTTGATTTTCTGTTTCTAGAGTTGCTGTTCTTCTTCTCTTCGCTCTCCCGTTGGATTTGTAGGTGTTTGCAATGTTTAGATAAGCTATCGAATTGATCTCCTGCTACCTGATGTAGTCTCAGGCTGCTACTTCTCTGCCATCTTGACTCCTCCCCCCCCCCCCTTTTAGTATTTTATTTGCTCCTTCATATCCTCTTATCTGGACAAAATGACAAGGCGGAAAAAATCACCACAAACAAAAGAACAAGAGACTGTACTGAAGGCTAGGGACCTAATCAACACAGACATTGGTAATATGTCAGATCAAGAGTTCAGAATGACAATTCTGAACATTCTAGCCGGGCTCGAAAAAGGCATGGAAGATATTAGAGAAACCCTCTCTGGAGATATTAAAGCCCTTTCTGGAGAAATGAAAGAACTAAAATCTAACCAAGTTGAAATCAAAAAAGCTATTAATGAGGTGCAATCAAAAATGGAGTCTCTCACTGCTAGGATCAATGAGGCAGAAGAAAGAATTAGTGATATAGAAGACCAAATGACAGAGAACAAAGAAGCCGAACAAAAGAGGGACAAACAGCTACTGGACCATGAGGGGAGAATTCGAGAGATAAGTGACACCATAAGACGAAACAACATTAGAATAATTGGGATTCCAGAAGAAGAAGAAACAGAGAGGGGAGCAGAAGGTCTATTGGAGAGAATCATTGGAGAGAATTTCCCTAATATGGCAAAGGGAACAAGCATCAAAATCCAGGAGATGCAGAGAACCCCCCTCAAAGTCAACAAGAATAGGTCCACACCCCGTCACCTAGTAGTAAAATTTACAAGTCTTAGTGACAAAGAGAAAATCCTGAAAGCAGCCTGAGAAAAGAAGTCTGTAACATACAATGGTAAAAATATTAGATTGGCAGCAGACTTATCCACAGAGACCTGGCAGGCCAGGAAGAGCTGGCATGATATATTCAGAGCACTAAACGAGAAAAACATGCAGCCAAGAATACTCTATCCAGCTAGGCTATCATTGAAAATAGAAGGAGAGATCAAAAGCTTCCAGGACAAACAAAACTGAAAGAATTTGCAAACACCAAACCATCTCTCCAGGAAATATTGAAAGGGGTCCTCTAAGCAAAGAGAGAGCCTAAAAGTAGTAGATCAGAAAGGTACAGAGACAATATACAGTAACAGTCACCTTACAGACTAATAATGGCACTAAATTCATATCTCTCAATAGTTACCCTGAATGTTAATGGGCTAAATGCCCCAATCAAAAGACACAGGGGATCAGAATGGATAAAAAAACAAAACCCATCAGTATGTTGCCTACAAGAAACTCATTTTAGACACGAAGACACCTCCAGATTTAAAGTGAGGGGGTGGAAAACAATTTACCATGCTAATGGGCATCAGAAGAAAGCTGGGGTGGCAATCCTTATATCAGATCAATTAGAGTTCAAGCCAAAGACTATAATAAGAGATGAGGAAGGACACTATATCCTACTCAAAGGGTCTGTCCAACAAGAAGATCTAACAATTTTAAATATCTATGCCCCTAACGTGGGAGCAGCCAACTATATCAACCAATTAATAACAAAATCAAAGAAACACATCAATAATAATACAATAATAGTAGGGGACTTTATCACTCCCCTCACTGAAATGGATAGATCATCCAAGCCAAAGATCAACAAGGAAATAAAGGCCTTAAATGACACACTGGACCAGATGGACATCACAGATATATTCAGAACATTTCATCCCAAAGCAACAGAATACACATTCTTCTCTAGTGCACATGGAACCTTCTCCAGAATAGATCACATCCTGGGTCACAAATCAGGTCTCAACCGGTATCAAAAGATTAGGATTATTCCCTGCATATTTTCAGACCACAATGCTCTGAAGCTAGAACTCAATCACAAGAGGAAAGCTGGAAAGAACCCAAATACATGGAGACTAAACAGCATCCTTCTAAAGAATGAATGGGTTAACCAGGAAATTAAAGAAGAATTGAAAAAATTCATGGAAACAAATGATAATGAAAACACAATGGTTCAAAATCTGTGGGACACAGCAAAGGCAGTCCTGAGAGGAAAATATATAGCGGTACAAGCCTTTCTCAAGAAACAAGAAAGGTCTCAAGTACATATCCTAGCCCTACACGTAAAGGAGCTGGAGAAAGAACAAGAAAGAAACCCTAAACACAGCAGGAGAAGAGAAATCATAAAGATCAGAGCAGAAATCAATGAAATAGAAACCAAAAAAACAATAGAAAAAAATCAATGAAACTAGGAGCTGGTTCTTTGAAAGAATCAATAAGACTGATAAACCCCTGGCCAGACTCATCAAAAAGAAAAGAGAAAGGACCCAAATCAATAAAATCATGAATGAAAGAGGAGAGATCACAACTAACACCAAAGAAATACAGACAATTATAAGAACATACTACGAGCAACTCTACGCCAAGAAATTGGACAATCTGCAAGAAATGGATGCATTCCTAGAGACATATAAACTACCACAACTGAACCAGGAAGAAATAGAAAACCTGAACAGGCCCATAACCAGTAAGGAGATTGAAAGAGTCATCAAAAATCTCCAAACAAACAAAAGCCCAGGGCCAGACGGCTTCCCAGGGGAATTCTACCAAACATTTAAAGAAGAACTCATTCCTATTCTCCTGAAACTGTTCCAAAAAATAGAAATGGAAGGAAAACTTCCAAACTCATTTTATGAGGCCAGCATCACCTTGATCCCAAAACCAGACAAGGATCCCACCAAAAAAGAGAACTACAGATCAATATCCTTGATGAACACAGACGCAAAAATTCTCGCCAAAATACTAGCCAATAGGATTCAACACTACATTAAAAGGATTATTCACCACGATCAAGTGGGATTTATTCCAGGGCTGCAGGGTTGGTTCAACATCCACAAATCAATCAATGTGATAGAACACATTAATAAAAGAAAGAACAAGAATCATATGATACTCTCCATAGATGCTGAAAAAGCATTTGACAAAGTACAGCATCCCTTCCTGATCAAAACTCTTCAAAGTGTGGGGATAGAGGGCACATACCTCAATATTATCAAAGCCATCTATGAAAAACCCACCGCAAATATCATTCTCAATGGAGAAAAACTGAAAGCTTTTCTGCTAAGGTCAGGAATACGGCAGGGATGTCCATTATCACCACTGCTATTCAACATAGTACTAGAAGTCCTAACCTCAGCAATCAGACAACAAAAAGAAATTAAAGGCATCCAAATTGGTAAAGAAGAAGTCAAACTATCACTCTTCGCAGATGATATGATACTATATGTGGAAAACCCAAAAGACTCCACTCCAAAACTGCTAGAACTTGTACAGGAATTCAGTAAAGTGTCAGGATATAAAATCAATGCACAGAAATCAGTTGCATTTCTGTACACCAACAACAAGACAGAAGAAAGAGAAATTAAGGAGTCAATCCCATTTACAATGGCACCCAAAACTATAAGATACCTAGGAATAAACCTAACCAAAGAGACTAAGAATCTATACACAGAAAATTATACAGTACTCATGAAAGAAATTGAGGAAGACACAAAAAAATGGAAAAATGTTCCATGCTCCTGGATTGGAAGAATAAATATTGTGAAAATGTCCATGCTACCTAAAGCAATCTACACATTTAATGCAATCCCTATCAAAATACCATCCATTTTTTTCAAAGAAATGGAACAAATCATCCTAAAATTTATATGGAACCAGAAAAGACCTCGAATAGCCAAAGGAATATTGAAAAAGAAAGCCAAAGTTGGTGGCATCACAATTCCGGACTTCAAGCTCTATTACAAAGCTGTCATCATCAAGACAGCATGGTACTGGCACAAAAACAGACACATAGATCAGTGGAACCGAATAGAGAGCCCAGAAATCGACCCTCAACTCTATGGTCAACTAATCTTCGACAAAGCAGGAAAGAATGTCCAATGGAAAAAAGACAGCCTCTTCAATAAATGGTGCTGGGAAAATTGGACAGCCACATGCAGAAAAATGAAATTGGACCACTTCCTTACACCACACACGAAAATAGACTCCAAATGGATGAAGGACCTCAATGTGAGAAAGGAATCCATCAAAATCCTTGAGGAGAATGCAGGCAGCAACCTCTTCGACCTCAGCCGTAGCAACATCTTCCTAGGAACAACGGCAAAGGCAAGGGAAGCAAGGGCAAAAATGAACTATTGGGATTTCATCAAGATCAAAAGCTTTTGCACAGCAAAGGAAACAATTAACAAAACCAAAAGACAACTGACAGAATGGGAGAAGATATTTGCAAACGACATATCAGATAAAGGGCTAGTATCCAAAATCTATAAGGAACTTAGCAAACTCAACACCCAAAGAACAAACAATCCAATCAAGAAATGGGCGGAGGACATGAACAGACATTTCTGCAAAGAAAACATCCAGATGGCCAACAGACACATGAAAAAGTGCTCCACGTCACTCGGCATCAGGGAAATACAAATCAAAACCACAATGAGATATCACCTCACACCAGTCAGGATGGCTAAAATTAACAAGTCAGGAAATGACAGATGCTGGAGAGGATGCGGAGCAAGGGGAACCCTCCTCCACTATTGGTGGGAATGCAAGCTGGTGCAACCACTCTGGAAAACAGCATGGAGGTTCCTCAAAATGTTGAAAATAGAACTACCCTATGACCCAGCAATTGCACTACTGGATATTTACCCTAAAGATACAAACATAGTGATCCGAAGGGGCACGTGTACCCGAATGTTTATAGCAGCAATGTCTACAATAGCCAAGCTATGGAAAGAACCTAGATGTCCATCAACAGATGAATGGATAAAGAAGATGTGGTATATATACACAATGGAATACTATGCAGCCATGAAAAGAAATGAAATCATGCCATTTGCAACGACGTGGATGGAACTAGAGCGTATCATGCTTAGTGAAATAAGTCAATCGGAGAAAGACAACTATCATATGATCTCCCTGATATGAGGACATGGAGAAGCAACATGGGGGTTAGGGGGATAGGAGAAGAATAAATGAAACAAGATGGGATTGGGAGGGAGAAAAACCATAAATGACTCTTAATCTCACAAAACAAACTGGGGTTTGCTGGGGGGAGGTGGGATTGGGAGAGGGGGAGGGGGCAATGGACACTGGGGAGGGTAAGTGCTATCGTGAGTGCTGTGAAGTGTGTAAACCTGGCGATTCACAGACCTGTACCCCTGGGGATAAAAATACATTATATGTTTATTAAAAAAAAAAAATTTGAAAGGGGAGGCAAACCATAAGAGACTATGGACTCTGAAAAACTACCTGAGGGTTTTGAAGGGTCAGGGGTGGGAGGTTGGGGGAACAGGTGGTGGGTAATGGGGAGGGCACGTTTTGCATGGAGCACTGGGTGTTGTGCAAAAAGAAAGAATACTGTTACGCTGAAAAAATAAATAAAATGGGAAAAAAAATACTAAAATTTGGCAAAGACCCCAGAAAAATGTGTTGTAACCAAATGAGAAGAGACCCCAAATTGTGGGGGGGAGAAAGGGGATAAAAAGAGGTTCAGAAAAAAAAAAGAAAAAAATTAAAAAATAAAACAAATAAAGAAAAAATATAAAAAAGAAAGAAAAAATATATATATTTAGATAAGCTAGTCAAAAAACGTTAAAAAAGAAAAGTGTAAAAGTTTTAAAAAATTTAGCAGAAGAAAAAAGAAAAAAGAAAAAAAAATTGAAAAAAGAAAAAAAAAATTGAAGTAGCCGCAAGACTAAAGAATCATGGGGAGAAAGCCATGAGTTCCGTGCTTTGCTTTCTCCTCCTCTGGAATTGCGCTGCTGTCTTGGGAATTGAACCTACTTTCCTTGATAGATGAACTTCGTCCTGGCTGGATATTTTCTTGATCTTCTGGGTGAGGGGACTGTTGTAGTTGACTCTCAAGTGTCTTTGCCCGAGTTGGGATTGCACGGCCCTTACCGGCGGCCGGACTAAGTAATCGGCTGGGGTTCGCTTTTGGGAGCTTCTGTTCCCTGAACGCTTTCTGTAGAGTTCCGGAGGACGGGAATGAAAATGGCGGCCTCCTAGTCTCCGGCCCGGAGGAACCGAGAGCCTGGGGCCCCACTCCTCAGTGCAACCCCAGAGGACAGCACCCAATCACTCCCGTATCCCCAGCCTCTAGCCGCGCGCCGAGCTCACCCAGCCCGGGACCGGTTCAAGGTAACCCCGAGCTGAGAGTTCAGTCCTCGGCTCTGTCTCTGCAGCCGGCTTCTCCGTTCTAATACCTGCGAGCTCTCCGACACTGTGACACCCCCGATCCTTCTGTGACCCTGCGGGACCTGGGGCCATGCTGACCCCGCATGGGCTTCACCCTGGTTTAGCCTCTGGAGCAATGTCCCTCAGTGGAACAGACTTTTAAAAGTCCTGATTTTGTGCTCCGTTGCTCCGCCGCTTGCCGGGAGCCGGCCCCTCCCCCCACAGTCTATCTTCCCGTCGTTTTAGATTCACTTCTCCGCCAGTCCTACCTTTCAGAAAGTGGTTGATTTTCTGTTTCTAGAGTTGCTGTTCTTCTTCTCTTCGCTCTCCCGTTGGATTTGTAGGTGTTTGCAATGTTTAGATAAGCTATCGAGCTGATCTCCTACTACCTGATGTAGTCTCAGGCTGCTACTTCTCCGCCATCTTGACTCCTCTCTGAGAAATCATTTTCAAATAAAACAGTAAACATTTGAACAGAAACCAGAGAGCTTTTGAATGAAAACAAAATAATTCCTTGGAATTTTAGTTTCAAGCAGTCCTAGGATGTTCATAAATTAATGTAAACATGTCTCTTTAGATTTAGATAACATTTAATATAAATATTAATGAAAATTTCATTAAAATCTGATTTCCTACACAAGTAGATTCTTCTTTTATTCATTTCTGCAATTTGAAACTGCTGTTTCCTGCTGACTATGGACAGCATCATTCAAAACTGCAAAGTGTGGCATATAGTTTATTACATGCATGGAAAAACAAACATTTTTCAAATTATAGATATTTGCAAGCAGGGAGAATAGAGCAGACTCACATTTGATATTATGAACATGAATATGTTCAGCCAATTCTGTAAGATGCTGTCCATGAGTAAAAATGTCAGAACAGATGGGAGGTCAGATAATTTCTCAGAAAAGCAGACACAGATCATATCTTCAAGAAAACATTCCTTCCGATTTCCTACTCCATTATTTCAATTAATCCACACTAATGATCATTACCCCAAAGAAATTTCCTCATCACATAACCAATTAGTCATACAGAAGGATCTCTCCTGATTGTCTCAGTTTTAGTGACCATACTTCAGTCAGTATAATATTCTTACTGTAACTGATCCCTTTACAGAAAACATATAAATATGATGGTTCCCAGCATTATGATATCATAGCACCTATAAATACAAGGGTTAGAGAAATACATCCTTTTAAATTAAGAGTTTATAGTTCTCTTGTGGATAACTTCCAGCTGAAGGATGAGCATCTATAATTCTTCTTTGACAGAATAAATTGGAATTCCATGATCCTATCAGGTATTATAGAAAGTTCCAGATATCCTAATCCATATAACACACTGTTGATGAGCTACCTGACCTAATTTTCATGCCCTGGGGAAATTTCCAAACTATTACTGGTAAATGCATATGATACTAACAAGATAACAAACGTATCCCAGTAATCTCACTGGGTAATTACTACTTCTGAAATATACACTATGTTTTTTTTACATTTCCTCATCCACAGTTATAAACAGCAACTGAAATGTAAGATTGTCTCCAGGACAAGGAGAAAAAAGTGGAGTCTGAAGATATGGCTACCACAAGATTTTTTTTTTTTTTCCTGCTTTAGAAAGCCATACTGTTGTTTATCACAGGCATGTCATTTAAAGCAAATTCATATGGTGTATACTGCCATTTTCTCTACATTCTAGCAGGCAACATTCTTTGAGTTCCCATCTCCCCATCTGATAATTTGCTTTTTATGATATCCACTTCTGTTTTACAAATGTCACATTAATAATCTGATTATATCTTTAAAATGTCAAGCAGCTAAATATAATGATTTTTGCTGTATACTACATATCACTCTTTTTATTATAAGTGTATAATGGTTATTGACTAACCATATTAAAGGCTATTTCCACAGTAACCTGTTCAAGTTCATGAGTGACCCATGGATATTCTGCTCATGTAAATACGCCATGCTATCACTCAGTTCTGTTGGCAACTAGCCATAAAACAGTCAGCTGACACATACCACTAATCTTAAATTTTACTGAAACGTCTCTTATTTTGAGACCAATGGCAAAAATATAGGTGGAGGCTTACATTATTTCCAGAATCTTGAGGAAATAAGAAAGAAGTTATTAGCTTAAGGGATTTTATGACAGTTATAGGATAAAGATGGACTTGAATCCAGTTCACAGGCTATATATGCACTTTAATTTGGATATGATTGTGTGTGACACCCAGCTGCTGAATTTTTCAAACATATACATATGGTACTACTCTCCAGTTTTTAACTCCATTCTTTTCTTTGTTTTAAAACAATCTTTTTCAGTTACATTTTGTTATAGAAATTAACACTTCAAAAACAAGCAAAACTGTTTTTTTGCTTCAAGGTTTCTCCCTCTGAGGGAAATTTATCACTGTAGATAAGTAAATACAAGAATATTGTATATATGAACAGCAATAATCAGTGAGATTCACTGGCTTAGTTTTGTTATCTTATTAGTATCAACCTTAAAAATAAAATAGCCAGTTTTTACTTTACTAGAAAAATGAGTTGTTTTGGGAATAGTAAAGGAACTACAATTTGGGACATGCAGGCTATGTTGAACCACAGGCAAGTCTAAAGAAGCAAAGGGAAAGTCACCTTTTATTAAGTTTTAAAAGGAAACTGGGGTGAGGGCTGGTTCAAAGAAAAGTTCATTGGAGAAGAACAAGAGTGCGGTTAGGTAGTGCATTGTTGCTAGAGCACAGAGGAATCTTCCTTCGTTTTCTTAAAATCAGGAGACAACATTCCTAGGTGAAAAATGTCCTGCCTTATCAAGTTAATTCTTTGCTGGTTATGCAGGCCGCAGTACTTGGTGCATGTGTGAGAGCTCCCCCTTCAGGGCTTCCTGACTTCATTTGAAATGAAGTTTCCTTTATTTTTTTAAATTTTTTTTTTATTTTTACTGATTTCACAGCAGCATTTGCATTTACCAAACTTACCAGTCTTTAACAAAGACGGTGGTTAGGCAGGGATTTTGTAAAAGATTATCTATCTATTTATCTATCTATCTATATATATATATCTGTGTGTGTGTGTGTACACACACACACACTGGTTTGCATTTTAGAGTATGACCAGTGTGCTTGAGCCTATTATGGTGATAAGTCAAAATATTAATTCCTCCAACATATATTTTGTGAAGATGTCAAAATATCAATTCTTCAAAAGACAATAGAGGTTTGAGGTGTTGGTATTAATTATTCCAAATGCCTTTCATACTAACTACTGATTCCATGTCAATTCCTTCTTCATTTCTAGTCAGCTGTATCACCTCCCACCATCTCCCCCCTTTCCCTCCAGGCTTTGTCAAAAGCCACAGCATCTCTACTTTTATGGCTTGGATAGTCAGCTACAAATGAGTTTTAAAATATCTTTAAGTTGTGGGAAAGGAGTATTATTTAGCTACTACGATGAGTAGTGGCCTTCCCAGAAAAGTGACATGAAGCAACAGAGGGTTAAAATATCACCAACTGATTTTCAGAAGGGATTGTCGCATTGCCACTTTTCCTTAATTTCTTAATCCTAGATACTCACTTTTACATTTTTATATAATAAATATAGTTTCCAATGCTTAATCTCATTTCTTCAACTGATGGAGACAAAAATGTATACATACAGAAAGACAAAATTGGCATTCTTATTTTCTAAGAAGGGAACCAACACTCACTAGTTCCTCTTTGTTTGTAGGTACTTTCTGTATCGTATTTCAGTTACGCTTCATGAAACTTCTACTATTACTACCTCCCATTTTTATGGATGTAAGAATTGAGAGTTATTCATGTTATAAAACTTGCCCAGAGGTGCCTAAGTGGCACAGTCCATTAAGCATCTGACTCAGTTTCAGCTCAGGTTGTGATCTCAAGTCGTGAGATTGAGCCCAGCATCCAGCTCCAATCTCAGTGTGGAGTCAGTTTGGGATTCTCTCTGCCTTTCCTGCTCATGCTCACTCTCTCTCTTTCAAATAAATAAATAAATCTTTAAAAAAAAAAAAAGAAAGAAAGAAAGAAAAAAGCTTGCCCAAGTTCACTACCTCTTAAATACTTGCTGTTTTCTTTTTTTTACTTGGGCTTGACCTAGTAGTTATATAGATGTTCTTTTTGGTCTTTGGTCTCTAATGATTATTATTATTTTTTTAAATGTGCACACTTTGAACATACATCAAGAAAGAAAAAAATAGTATATTGAACTTCCACCTACCTTTTCCTAATGGTAACAAATCAAATCCTTACCTCATCCTCCTTTGTTCTTCCCACAATATTTTGAAGCAAATTTCAGACATACTATTTTACCCATATATAATTCAGTACATTTGTTTAAAAAACTAAACATATATTTTAAACAAAACCATAATATCATAAAAATTATAATAATATCACACAAATATCCCATCAGTGGACAAATTCCCAATTGTATCCAAAAAGTCTAATTTTATAGTTACCTTACAAAACTATAGTTACATAATGTATAGAATCCAGAGAATCTCTCTGGATTCTATACATTATGGCTGCTGGTAGTTTTTTCACCTTCTTTTAATTCATATCCTCATCATCTATGTTTTCTTTTTTTTTCCCTAGAAATCAAATTGAAGAAACTAAGTCATTTGTTCTGTAGTTTCCTAAAGTCTGAACCTTGATCAGTGTCATTCATGTCATAGTTTAATATACTCCTTTATTCTCTATATTTCCTATAAATTGCCATTAGAATTAGAGGTTTGAACCAATTCAGGTTTCAACTCTTTAAAAAAACAAAAAACAAAAAACAAAACAACAACAACAAAAACAAACAAAAAAACCTATAGTTGGTATTACGTTCTTCCACCAGGAAACACATAATGTCTTTTTGATTCTGTTTTTCTTTTCTGTTAGCAAGTATTGATACTCATTAGTTTAATGGAGTTACAAAACAATGTTCCTCAATTTTGTCATTCCTTTTATATTTGTTTACCTGTACATTTCTATAATAAGGACTTTTTGTTTACTATTTTGTTACACAGTATACAATTTATATAGGAAAAGCAAGAATAAATGCTTGATTATTACCATTAATTACTAGTTTTTGAAATAGTAAGTCATTCCCTCACACACAGCAATTAAAACAAGTTAGATTTTTTTTTCATATTATGACCTCAAAAATTTTTATGTCTGATATGTTTAATCATTCACAATTATTTTTTATGCTAAAAAATACCCTATTTTTGGCCTTTGGTATCTCTCCTAGTTGGCTCCTGAGTCCTTTACACATGTCCCACATGGACTTTGGTAGTTCTTTCCTACCTGAATTGACAATATGTCCCAGGTTCATACTATACTATTTAACATCCCAGAGTTGGAATCAAACATTTCTCTAAACAAGTCCTATTTGAGTAGGAAATACAACAGTATTTTAATGACTTCCAAATCTCTATTGCTAGTCCAAGCTAGAACTCTAAATGTACAGCATTACAGTTAAAAATTCATACGGACATATGCCCGTGTGTTTCAAATTTAGCATGTCCGAAAGTGAAATGATCTTATCCCCATGAAATTATAACTGTAACAAACACAACAGTAAATATTTTATTTTCTGTGTTCTCAATATTAACTGATGCTATTAACTTATACCCAGTTACTCATTCCAAGACTTACGAATCATTCTAGATAATCCTCCCTTCCTCATATTCGGTCCTTGAAGAAAATTACTTTTATTTCCAAATGTTTCATAATCCTACCCCTACCATTTCATTTATTGCCTCACCTTATCAATCTGTTATTTGTACCACTTTTATAGTCTCCCCACCCCCATAGTTTGGAATACAGAGAACACTGAGAAGTGTAGACTTTTTTACATAGGAAGTAGAAATATACCCATATGGTATCCAGTCACTAGCATCTCCCACTTTTAAATTAGCTTCTACCTTGCATCCATCACCTATCACCACAGGATTCTTTAATGACTCCCCCATTCCAACAGTTCCCTAGAATAACTCTTTATGTTTTTATTGATTCCTTCTGCCTCACAATGACAGCTAGGTAGACACTTTTTGTTCCCTTTCAGGCCTTTTGGGGAATTTCTGCTCAGAGATGTCTCATTAGTAATATAAGTCCCCTTAGTACTTGTACTGCTGAAACTGAGAAGTGTGGGAAGTTAATGCTCTCAGACTCAGTCTTCAGTTAATTAGAACAAAAGAGAATATGCATTTGGCGCATATCCCTGTAATCTGGAGGGGCAATTCTAAGTGCATTCTACACGAATCATCAAAGGGTTCCAAGTAGAATTGAGCCCCAGTTGTCTCTGCAGTAAGCAGATCAACTATGGTCACTTGTCACTTTTCCTCCCACTTCATCCTATTCTCTGCTCTCCAACCCACCCCCGATAAACTATCTGCTTACCTCTCCACTCTCTTTGATATACAGACTCTGCCTGTACTGATATAGATTCTGCTTTTGTGCTGCAACTAAAACAACAGTTTATCTTCATAGACACAATGTCAGTAAGTAGGCATTTATTCCTCCTTTATGATTATTCTGCTCACTAAGGGAAGGTATCTAGTGCTGGCCAAAGCTTCAATTATGGGTCTGTAAGAAAGCACTTAGCTTTTATTGTGGTATGGTCTTTTAGAGAAAGGAGTAATACCTATTTAAACTTTAAAAAAATATTTTATGAGTGATAAAACTGAGTCAAGAAAAAGTTAAGTGATTCCTCTAAGATTACAAAATTAGGTTGGAGGATTGGATCTGTGACTCAACATTATTCCCCCAAATATGAAACAGTTTTGAGAAATGAATAAATGAATAAATAAATGAGTAAAATAATCAATTAATTAAAATAAACAGATGAGCAAACAATACATGCTTCCCTGCTTAGAATGTTCTTTCCACTGTCCTTTGTATAAAATATCCAATCTCTATAGTGACCTGTAAGACATTTTGCCTTATATGTGGTCTCCTATCCCCTCCTATCATCTCCCACTTTGCCCTCCCTTATTAAAACTCTTCTGTTTATTTGGATACAACATCCTGCTAACATTGTAGGAACTATGATATAATGCCCTTCTATTTGGATGGTCTCTCATCTTTCTTCACCTAGCTAATTTCTTCATAACTTTTAGATTTGAATTGTAATGTTCTTTCTATAGGGAAGTCTTTCCTAACCACACAGTTTAGGTTACATTGAACTGAAGTACTACCCAGAACTCAAGTAGCTAGGAGTCATTCATAAGTACTTACTTGTGCACTCAGTGCATGCCTGGCACTGCTCTGGGTTGTACATACAGCACACAAAACAATTTCTGACCTCAAGTAATTTACATATGGCTAAGCATTTGATTAAGGCGTATCTTTTGGCAACACTCTAAGCTCTGAGAAAGGAAATCATCTCTGCCTTACTAACCACTTAAGAAGTTGCTCAGTAAACAGCTTGCTGACCTCTGCTGAAGCCCATAAAAATCTTCTGAAAATATAGGCAACCTTCAGGAGCATTTGTATTCTGAAAGTCGTTTTTTTCTCTTGTCAGGGTATATGAAGACACACATATTTAAAAAAAAAGTTGAGAGAATATCATATTTGGGGTAGTACATGTGTGGGCAAAGAGCAAAATTCTTGCAGCTCATATTTACTTTGCTCAAAGGGAAAGTGTTATCCTCAAAATGTGGTCTTGTCAGTGAGCTGTAATTCTCAGTTTAGCTAATTATGACACTATGCTGGAGGAGACAAGTATGTATCTATGCAGGAGAAGGGATCTTTGGAGATTGCATTGTAATAATCTGTTGCTTAATACCACCCAGTGAATACACATGCCTCTCACTGTTTTTTAATAATTTTTTTTTCAGTCAATGTTCTTGATACAATTTTCAGCATGTGATAGCACCAAGTTTATGTAAGGGGGAAAAAAACACACATTTTAGATGGCAAATGGAAGATGCAATTTACAGTAAAGACAAGTATCTGAGAAATAAATTATATTACTATGAAGCAAATGCAGTGGTGGATTTATTTTTTTTCCTTGAAATAACATTTTAATAAAATAATCAAGCCTGATTTCAATAACTTGTTCTGAAATTCCACTAAGTCATTATTTGATTCAGCCAGTGGCTTCCTTGATCCGACACTTGCTCTTACTATATATATATATATATATATAAAATTTAAAAAGAAAGCAACCTATGTCTGCTTCACTTCATGTCCTCAGACTATAAGGAAAGAAGTTAGGCTTATCAGAATTTTACAGGCATTCTGGGAATTGGCCTGTTTTGCAACACGGGATCTATCTTTTCATGAAGTGTGCTCTGACATATAAACCACCACAACTGAACCAGGAAGAAATAGAAAACCTGAACAGGCCCATAACCAGTAAGGAGATTGAAACAGTCATCAAAAATCTCCCAACAAACAAAAGCCCAGGGCCAGATGGCTTCCCAGGGGAATTCTACCAAACATTTAAAGAACTCATTCCTATTCTCCTGAAACTGTTCCAAAAAATAGAAATGGAAGGAAAACTTCCAAACTCATTCTATGAGGCCAGCATCACCTTGATCCCAAAACCAGACAAGGATCCCACCAAAAAAGAGAACTACAGACCAATATCCTTGATGAACACAGACGCAAAAATTCTCGCCAAAATACTAGCCAATAGGATTCAACAGTACATTAAAAGGATTATTCACCACGATCAAGTGGGATTTATTCCAGGGCTGCAGGGTTGGTTCAACATCCGCAAATCAATCAATGTGATAGAACACATTAATAAAAGAAAGAACAAGAACCATATGATACTCTCAATAGATGCTGAAAAAGCATTTGACAAAGTACAGCATCCCTTCCTGATCAAAACTCTTCAAAGTGTAGGGATAGAGGGCACATACCTCAATATTATCAAAGCCATCTATGAAAAACCCACCGCAAATATCATTCTCAATGGAGAAAAACTGAAAGCTTTTCCATTAAGGTCAGGAACACGGCAGGGATGTCCATTATCACCACTGCTATTCAACATAGTATTAGAAGTCCTAGCCTCAGCAATCAGACAACAAAAAGAAATTAAAGGCATCCAAATTGGTAAAGAAGAAGTCAAACTATCACTCTTCGCAGATGATATGATACTATATGTGGAAAACCCAAAAGACTCCACTCCAAAACTGCTAGAACTTGTACAGGAATTCAGTAAAGTGTCAGGATATAAAATCAATGCACAGAAATCAGTTGCATTTCTGTACACCAACAACAAGACTGAAGAAAGAGAAATTAAGGAGTCAATCCCATTCACAATTGTACCCAAAACTATAAGATACCTAGGAATAAACCTAACCAAAGAGACTAAGAATCTATACACAGAAAATTATACAGTACTCATGAAAGAAATTGAGGAAGACACAAAAAAATGGAAAAATGTTCCATGCTCCTGGATTGGAAGAATAAATATTGTGAAAATGTCTATGCTACCTAAAGCAATCTACACATTTAATGCAATCCCTATCAAAATACCATCCATTTTTTTCAAAGAAATGGAACAAATAATCCTAAAATTTATATGGAACCAGAAAAGACCTCGAATAGCCAAAGGAATATTGAAGAACAAAGCCAAAGTTGGTGGCATCACAATTCTGGACTTCAAGCTCTGGCATATAGAAGCAGCTGTTGGATCCTCTCCTGAGTCCTGGCAGTAATTGGTAAGCCACTATTTGGACATAAGCAATAACCTGAAAAATGCAGTTTTCCCATCTATGTGCCACTCCTGCAGGTGTAGACCCTTACAAGTCTAACTATACCCAGGGCTCCTAAATAGTTCTGGGCAGGCCACCCTGGTCTCATCTCTGAGGAGCCACACTCCTTCTCTGGGAGCTGGATGAATATGTTGTTGTCGCTTCATGGACTCTGAACAACTAAATCTTTACACATGGCAGCCTTAGTTTTCTGTTTAAAAGACTTATATTTTTAACAATCCACTCTGCCATCAGATGTTCCCCGAAGGGTACATGCTCCTAAGGCACTTGATAATTGTGTTACATGATTGATTCAATAGGTGTTAATGATTATAAATCATCAGTAAATTTTCTTTATGAAATAAACAATAGCAATAAGCCCTATAAGAAATAGACTTCTATTCTGAGTCTGCTATTTCTATTCTGGAAAAAGAAAGGCTTATTGTTATGACACTTTTTATTTTTTGTTGATAAATATCTTTGAATTGGTTTTCAGTGTTGTCACAGAAAAGTCCTACAAGGTCACTCAGCTACTTTTCTTGTCTAACACAGAGACGGTAAAATTTCTACTGAATAACTTAAAATAGCTTGAAGCATTTCTTCAGTGTCTCAGAAATTCCAGAAACACAAAGATGTGTAGGTCATGATCTTAGCTTCATTTTTACAACTTCAAAATTGGGTGTTTCCTATTTCTGTGAGGTTAACTTTTCTTCACTTGAAAATATTCATTCATACAGTGAATGGAAGAAGCAAAAACCTTAGGATCCCTGAGATCTGAGTTCCAATTCCATTCCTTATCTACAACCTATTAGATGCTGAAACTTGTGCATGAAGCTTATAGTCTTATTGTTCTCTCCACAGCCTATAGGGTTGTTTAGCATATAAATAGTGCAAGAAAATTCTAGCTTATTATGAGATCTTGATAAACAGAAGCCATTATGTTTATCACATATTAAGGAGTTTTCTGGGAGGATTTTGGTAAATTGCTCTAACAAGAAGACGTACGTAATATGATGGCTTAAATGACATAGGAATGAGTAAGTATAGAAAGTTAAGCATCTAGGGCTGTTTCAGCTGCTCTGATGTTCTTGCCATTATCTGGGTCAAATGTGTTACTCTAGTTTCTATCATCTTTCTACCAATGGACAGGAGGAAAGACTAGAGTAGGAAATACCTAATCCTTTTGTGGATGTATTCAAAAGCAGAAACCATTCTATCATACGTATTAGAGTAGTCACATCTAGCAACAAGAAAGAGCAAGATTAGCATTTAGCTGGGTGATCACATGCTTAGTTACTAAGAGAAGAAGAATGAACATTGGCAAATAAATAGCACTCTGCTAAGCTTGGATTTTTCCTGTTTCTATATATTTTTTTTGCATTATTGTCTAAAAACAAACTCTGATTTGTAGATTATAGTGTTCTCCTTCCTGTGATAGTCATAGCCTGAGGATAATCATTAATGCTATGATTTTCTTACCATGCAGCAAATGGCATCTGTTACAAATATTGATGCCAGTTACAGTATGTGTGCACACTAAAAATGTTTAGCTTTAACTATTCACAGGAATGTCCTACACACTTGTCCGTCTTATCCAGTCTGTGTCTGATAGCAGAGTTAGCGCTGTTATAAGTATGCCATACTTATTAAATGAAAATAAAGCCTAATGATTTCCACTTAATGAATCAACATTCATTTCTGTTCATCTACGTCTACACAATAATATAAGGGAAAAAACAGTCTAATTTTTTCCAAACTGCTATTCCACTTTAAATAATATTTAAAGGAATAAGGTCTTCATCATATATAACTTTAGAACACTTTCCATATTATAGGATTCATATTTCTTCTATACTGACATTTTTTGCATTTCCTCCAGTATTTTCTGCCCATGTCATGATGTATAAATCTCTATTAGCATCTCAATTAGTGTGCTGTAATTTTTCTTCCTTTACTCTAAGAAAACCATGTTATAGCTTTCCTTGTCTCTCAAAGTTTCCTATCTGCACAAGTTATTGATTTCACTGGAAAACAGAATATTCTCCCTTGCCACCCCTAAAATTAAGTCCACTTGTATCCACCTATCCCTGTCATCATTTAATTTACAATAATTTTTCTTTCATTAGTAATAATCCTACTTTTGCTCTGAATTTCATTTTATTTTGCTTTCTCTAACATTTCTCTCTTTAAATTAAACTCAATGCCCCATAACCAACTTTGGATTCTCTACTGGCTCATTCTTACCAACATATAAACACATTTCCCTCCAACTATTGCCATTTTGCAGATTTTCAATTTTTTTAATTTTAAACAAATATATAGCAGTATAATTGGCATAAAATCAATTTCATATCATTAGAGTGTTCAAATTATGTTGTAGGCATATACACATGAAATCATAACCACAATCAAGATAATCAATATACACATCCCTGCCTAAATATAACTACATAACTAGTTCCTTTTTTTTAAATTTTTTATTTTATTTTATTTGACAGAGAGAAATCACAACTAGGCAGAGAGGCAGGCAGAGAGAGAGGAGGAAGCAGGCTCCCCGCGGAGTAGAGAGCCCCATGTGGGGCTCGAACCCAGGACCCTGGGATCATGACCTGAGCTGAAGGCAGAGGCTTTAACCCACCGAGCCACCCAGGCGCCCCTAACTAGTTCCTTTTTTTGATCATATTTCCTTGCCTCCATCCCTGTCTTCAGGTAAGCACTGATCCTCTTTCTATCACTACAGATTTTTTTTCTAGAATTTCATATAAACTGAATAATACTAATCTTTTTGTCTGGTTTCTTTAACTCAATATAATTATGTTGAGATTCATCCATGTTTTTATATGTATTAAGTCATTTCATTTTTAATGCCGAAGTATTCCACTGTGTTGGTAGGCCAAAATTTGTTCATCCATTCACCAAATGGACATCTCGGTTGTTTCCAAATTTTGGCTATTGCAAATAAAGCTGGTATGAACATTGGTGCATAAGTTTTGTATGGACAAGTATTTTCATTTTTCTTCCGTTAATACCTAAAAGGAGGAACACTGAATTATAGGGAAATAAAATGTATATTTTGCTTTTTAGAAACTGCCAAACTGTTTTCCAAAGACATTGCATCATTAACATTCTTACTAACAAGATACAGGGGTTATAGTTCCTCTGAATCCTCACTAATACTTTGCATAGTCAGTCATTTTAACTTTATTCTAATAGACATATAGAGATGTTACATTATGATAATGTTTAGCATTTTCCTAATGACTAATAATGTTGAATATCATTTCATATGCTAACTTAACAACCACATACTGTCTTTGATCAAATTTCTATTCAAATATTTACCCTAATTTTATAGTTTTCTTCTTTCTGACTTTTGAGATTTCTTTATGAACTATGGATAAAAGTTCCTTATTAAACATATGGTTTCCAATATTTTCTCCCAGTTTATGGTTTGTCTTTTCATTCTAATCGTGTTCTTCAAACACCAGAAGTTCTTAATTTTGATAAAGTCCTATCTTCTTTATGGACTATAGTTTTGGTATCATAAATAAGAAATGTTTGTTATGTCAAGTTCACCATATTTTTCTTCTATATTACTTTTAGAGTTTTCACTGTTTTATGTTTTACATTTGGATTGATGAACCACTTTGTATTAATTTTTGTAGGTGTGACATTTGTCAAGGCTCAGGTTTCTTATTGCATATGGATGTCCAATTGCCCCAGAATTATTCACTGAAAAGAATATTCTTAGGATAACTGGGTGGCTCAGTTGGTTAGTGTCTGCCTTTGGCTCAGGTCATGATCCCGCGGTCCTGGCATCGGGCTCCCTACTCAATGGGATATCTGCTTCTCAACCTCTGTCTGCCCCTCCTCCCTGCTTACTCTCTTTCCCTCTCTTTCTCTCAAATAAATAAATAAAGTCTTTTTTAAAAAAAGACCAGTCTTCCTCCTTTAATTTATAAAATAATAATAAATAATAATACTATTAGTATAATTTATATATAATTAGTATAATATATTATATATAATTATATTACTATACATAATTAGCATAATAATAGTATGGTATAATAATCACATAAAACAATAATAATAATCAAGTAACTATTTGGGTCTATTTCTGAGCTTTCTCTTTACCATTGATATAATTGCTTATCCTTTCACCAATACCACACTGTCTTTATTATTGTAGTTTTATAATACCTTGAAATTGAATGGTGTGATCCTTTAATTTTTTTATTTTTCAGAATTTTTTTATATATATCTAGTTCCTATGTTTTCTGAGTAGCTTTTAAAAACAGGTTTCAAAATCTACCAAACAAACAAACAAAAACAAACTTGCTGAGATCTTCATCAGGTTATGTTGAATCTATAGATTAACTTGAGGAGAATTAATACCATAACAATACTGAGTCTTCAGTCTTGGGTACAATATATCTCTCCATTTATTTAGATCTCCTTTGATTTCTCTAACCAATATTTTATAGTTTTAGTATACATAGTCTGTAGAGATATTATTAGATTTATATCTAATTACATTTTTTCCATAATTAGTATTTTTTTAAAGATTATTTATTTATTTATTTGACAGACAGAGATCACAAGTAGGCAGAGAGGCAGGCAGAGAGAGAGAGAGGAGGAAGCAGGATCCCTGCTGAGCAGAGAGCCTGATATGGGGGTTGATCCCAGAACCCTGGGATCATGACCTGAGCTGAAGGCAGAGGCTTTAACCCACTGAGCCACCCAGGTGCCCCATATAATCAGTATTTTTTTTAGTTCTGTGTTTCATTTTATTTTTAAATTTTATTTATTTATCTATTTATTTATATTGCTGACATATAGGAATATTGCTCATCTCTGTATATTTACTTAAATTCTTGCAATCTTCCCAAATTCACTTATTAGGAGACTTCTTTTTTTTTCTTTTGTAAATTCTTTAGAATGCTCTATGTAGAAAATTTTACGTCATTTATGGAAACTGAGTGTTTTACTTGTTCCTTTTCTATGATTTTCTTTTTATGGACATACTATAGCCATAAATTACTTCAATACAATATTAATAGGAGGGCTAAGGAAGAAAATATTTTTCTTGCTCTTGTACTTAGGGTAAAGCACTTACTATCTCACCATTAAGTATGATCATAACTATAGATTGTATCAAGTTGTTCTTCTTAGGTTAAGGAAGTAACTTTCTGTTGCTAATGGATAGAGTTTGTTTGCTTCCACACTATTGGGTTTGGAATGTTCTTAACGTATTTTGAATAGAAGTCATTATATTATGTTTTTAGGTATTAGGTGAAAACCAAGGTTTATTTTTTGGATATGCATATCCACTTTCAATGGACCATTTATTGGAAAGACTTATTTCTTAACTGATCTGTCTTTAGAACTCTTCAAAAATGACTTTTCCCTTTATGTGCAGGTCTATTTCTCCTTTTATTTTTTGCCATTGATCTGTCTGTCTTGATGCCAATACTACACTCTCTCAATAATAGAACTCTATAATAAAATGTCTGAAAGGATATGTTCTCTAATTGTTCTTTTTGGGAGTGATTTGAGTATTTATAGGTCCATATGAAGTCCAGAATCATCACTTTCTACAAAAGGCTGCTGTCACTTTGATCGAGATTACATTGAATATACAGATTAAATTGGGGGAGAAATAACATTTTAACTATAACTTCTTTTCCAATATATAAATACTAGAGGGAAGATATAAATATTAATACATGACTATATTTCTTCATTTATTTAGGTCATTAATTTCTTTTAGTAATGTTTTACCATTTTCCGTGTTCAGGTCATACACGTTGTCAGACTGATTTAGATCATGTATTTCAAGTTTTTGATGCTACTATAAATGTTATGATTTTTTTTATTTCAGTTTCTGATTGCTACTGTAATATAAAACTAAATATGTACTAGAAATAGAGAATTAAGGTTGTCTTCACATATTGGTCTGGGGTCAAGTAGTTATAGTAACTCTTTTGAAGATTTCATCACATTTGTTTTACATAGACCATCCTCTCATCTGCACATACTAGCACTTTATTATTATTTTCAGTATGATTTTTAAAATCAATTTTACTTGCCTTATTTACTTGCACCAGCTAGAACTTTCAGTCAAATGTTGAACAGAAATAGTAAAAGTGAGTATCTTTGTCTTCTTCCTTAGATTATTCAGTCTTTCATTATTAACTATGATGTAAATTATAGGTTTCCTTGTACATGCCCTTTATGAGGCTGAGAAAGTAGGGTTGTAGTGTTGTTTGCTGATGAATTTTTACCAAGAATGGACATTAAATTTTTTTAGTTGTTCTTTTGGTGTCTACTGAGACTTTTGGTGCCTACTGAGATAACACTTTTTTTTCAGTATGTTGATATGATGAATAATGTCACTTGATTCTCTCAAATATTAAATCAACATTGCATTTCTTTTTTTTTAAATTATTTATTTATTTTCAGTGTAAGAGTATTCATTGTTTTTGCACCACACCCAGTGCTCCATGCAATACATTGCATTTCTTAAACACCATTTTGCCAAGTTATATTATCCTTTTTTAAAAAAATCATTGAATATGATTTGCTATAATTGTGACAAATTTGTTTGTATCTATGTTCAGAAGGAATTTTGTTCTATAGATTTCTTATAATGTCTTCATCTATTATGAATTTATACTAGCTCTAGCTTTGTAGAATGAGTTGGGAAGTGTCTCTCTTTCTCTCTCTCTCTCTCTCTCTTTTTTTAAGATTTTACTTATTTAGTTGAGAGAGAAAGAGAGAAAGAGCATGTGCAAGCAGATGGGAGGGACTGTGACAAGCAGACTCTGCACAGAGCCTGCACAGATTTCATGACCCTGAGATCAAGCCTGAGCCAAAATCAAGAGCTGGACACCTAACTGACTGAGCCTCACAGACACCCCAAGTTGGGATGTTTCATATTCGATTTTCTGGAAGAATCATGTAAGATTGGTATTATTTCTTCCTTAAATGTTATATAGGATTTCCCAGTAAAGCCACATGGGCCTGAAGCTTTCTTTGTGAGAATTTCTTAAGTAAAAATTATCATTTCTTTAACAGATAGTAATTTAGGTTAAAGATTTCTTCTTGAGCAAGCTTTGATAGTTATTCTCTTTAAAGGGGTTTTTCCATTTTATCCAAGTTTCCAGTTGTATTACAATAAAATTTTTCATATTATTCTTTTATTAGACTTTAAATATCTGTAGAGCCTATAGCAATGTTCCCTTTCCCATTCTCATTTCTTGTAGCTTATAACTTATTCTTTTTTTTTAAATTTTTTTTCAGATTGGTCTGTCTGGACAATTGTCAATTTTATTCTTCTCATTAGCTAGCTTTTGCTTTCATTGTTTCATTGATTTTTCTCTATTGTTTGGCTCTTTTCTATTTCATCAATATCTATTTTCTATTATTTCATATCTTCTACTTTTACATAATAACTTTTTTCCCAGTTTTGAGGATGGAAGGTGATTAAATGAATTATGGAATTGATTAAAGATTTTTCATATTCTTCTAATTTAGCCATTTACAGCCGTAAATTTCCCTCTAAGTTTTGGCAGCATACTACAAATTTTCATATGTCATGGCTTTTGTTGCCATTAAGTTGATAATAATTTCTAACCTCAATTTTACTTCTTTGTTGTCCCCCATATCATTTACAAAGCTGTTATTTAATTTGTAAATATTTGAAGATATTCTATATGTATTTTTGTTATTGATATCTAATCTAATTCCATTGTGGTCAAAGAATATACTTTGTATGATCAAAGTACTTACAAGTGTATTAAGACTTGTTTTATGGCCCAGAATATGAATTTTTCTTGGTAACCATGGCTGCGCTTGTAAACAATGCATATTCTGCATTGTTGGGTGAACTGATATAAATGTCAGTTGAGTCAGAATGGTTGACAGTATTCTCTGAGGCTACTATAACTTTACTGATTTTCTCTTTAAGTTATTGAATGCAAGATTCTGAAATCTCTTACAGTAATTATTAATTTGTCTATTTCTCTATGCAGTTATGCCAGTTTTTGCTTCATGTATTTTTAAATTACCTTATTTAGTGCATAAATGTTTAGAAATTTTAAGTGCCTCATGAGTTGGTTTCTATATATTTACGAACCGACCCTATTTATGCTTAGCAATATTTGCTCCTCTGTTTGAGATATTACCATTCCAACTTCTTTTTAGTTGTATAACCAAAGCCTATCTTTATCTATCATTTTATGTTTAACCTATTTGTGTCTTTATATATATAGTGGTTTTCTTTTAAGCAGCTAGCATATGGAGGCTTCAACTACTGTATTTTTTTTTCTTTTTTATAGATGCTAGTTCTCTGGTGAGATTTTTCATTTGTAACACATTAATCATAGTGATTTTAATGCCTAAGTCTAGTACCTCCAATATGTGTATCACCTCTTGGGTCTCTATCTTTGCCTTTTCTCTCTCTCTCCATCCTTCCCTCCCTCCTTTTCTTCCCCTCCCCCACCCTCCATTTCTCCCTCCCTTCCTTCCTTTTTATGCTTGCTAATTTGCTAGTGAATATTAGTCTTTATTTTTTAATATAAAAATTGTTGAGGCTTTGGATTACAGTATCTTTCTCCACAGATATTTCACAATAGCCTTTCTAAGGAGCTACAGCTAAGGTGAAGCACCTCACTACACTTAGGTTCTAAGCTAATTCCACATTAGAAAGGTTACAAATTTTGTCAAGTTTGGTCTACATGTTTTGGTTCCAAAAGGGATTCTTCCTATTTGGCAGGCCTTAATTCTAATTGCCATCTTGCTAGCACTGACAGATTTCATTACCTTCTTCGCTTAGCTTTCCACCTGTTTTCTGCTGATCTTATTGGCCTCTTTCCTTGTAAGCTTAAATAATTGTTAAATGTCTCAAGGGTAAAACCTAACAGAATGCCAGGCCTGCTCCTCTATAGCTCTACTTATTAGGAAACTTTGATCCTGGAGCCCTGGCTTCTCTGACTGGTACAAAATACATTTTTATATGAAAAAAAAATCATATAAAATAGGTTCCATTAATGGCATTTGGAGGTCACTTTTACCCGAAGATATATGAGCTTTCTGAATGAGGTGGTTGGGAGTCTAAGAAAGTCAGCAGTGCTTTTGATCTTCCCTGTACTGGAGGAAATGCCTGTTTCCATCTTTTCTCCTTAGTCTTTTTGAGACTCCAAGTAGATGTATGTTAAAGGTGTTATTTGTATCTGTTTATCTCTCTACTGAATTTCTTTTATTTTTTCCCTTTCATCATTCTGAATGCTTTCTTTGAACTATAAAAGAAAGTTTACTAAATCCTCTCTTTAACCTGTCCAATCTTCTCTTAAATTTATCTGTCCTATTTTTTTAAAATTTTTGAAATTTGATCATTCAAGTTTTATTTCTAGAACTTCCATTAGTTTCTTTATGTAATATCTGGTTCTTGCCATAATTCTCATTTTTTAAAAAAATTCCCTTGAACATAATAGCTGCTTTCCAAAACTGAGGAGACAAAGCCATGCACAAATTGTAAATGTTCTATGAACTCAAAGCAGGATAAATAAAGAAACTCATACATAAGCAAATCATGCCTAAACTGCTGAAACTCAAAACAAAAGAAATATAAAAAGTAGCAACAACAACAACAGAAACTCATCTCCCATGGTACAACAATTATACTAGAAGCTGACTTACATAACATTTAGATTTAGGAAAAAAATAAAAATAAATCAGGTGTTCTACCAGACAGTGTTAACAGAGACATGTTCCACAAGAAGTACTCATGTAGAGAGGATATTCAAATGTGACTAAACCTGAGAGAGGTAGGGTCCATTCCAAAGCACACTGAAAATGGCAAGTTCCAGGTTTACCCCAAAGACTGGTTTTAGATAGAGTGATGGTGGAAGTTATAACTGAACATCTAAGAAGGCCCAGAAAGGAATGGCTAGTGAAAGGCGCATCTGAGAGTATTTTAGTCAAATTTCAAGAACTTAAGATATTTGTCTCTTCACAGAAAATGCTTTTAGATTTGTAATGAATAAAAAGGATGATCCCCAATTACATCACCTTGGCCATTCTATCAATACTAAAACATTCTATGGTGTTGATACAAGGTATATATGGTGTTTAAACTATATATATATATATATTCACATGATTCTAGACATAAAAGCAACTGAAGTTAGAGAGGTTTAATTTTCAAATATGAAGTTTTGAAAATAACCTGTTTGCACATTACCCTCATATTCTTTTCTAAAAAAAAAAATCATGTTTATCATTTCAATCTGTTTACCAAGTTTGAAAATTGTATAACTTTTCCATATAATTAAATGCATACTTTAGATTGTGAAGTGCAAAATTGTAATATGAAATATGTATGTCCTGTGGAGTAACGTGCATGCATCATTTACTACATAGTGAAGCAGATACACTTTTAATTAAACTTTATAATGTACAATATATGACCAGAAGAATTATTCTTTGAATAGCCAATTCTATAAACAGTCATCAAGTTCATTAAATAAGTGCCTATAAACTGTTCATTGAACATTCCCAAAAGAGGAGCAAAGGGAAGAGGTGCTTGATTTTAATACTAATTTTATGATATAATTTTCTTTTTGTTCTAAGTAGTGCAGAAGTTGTGCATTCCTCTAAGGATACAGAAAACTACTGATAATAAATGAGAAGGCATGGATGATCTAGCTCTCTATCTGCTGACTAGCATACCGTTCCTGGCACTATGGAATGAAAGCATAATAAATGAAAGAAACATACTTCTTAGTCCTAGATTTAGGTATTAGAAAGGGCTTCATCTGCACACAGTGCAGGACATCTGCTGTTGATTCCTTATGGGCCAGCTACATCGTCATTTCCAGGTGTGATTCAAGATGTTAATCACCCCAGGGGCTATAGATGTTTAGAGAAGCAATTCTTACACTGCAGAATGAGCAAGAATGATGAAGATTCTGTTATTATATTGGGAACTACTCTGTCTGGAGAACTAAAAGTCTGAATGTTGACAAGCCACCAGGTGGTTCTGGTATAACTGACATAAAATGTCAGGAACTGCTGAACCTTAAACCATTTTTATGTAGTAGGTAAACAATGCTGGACCAGCAGGCAAATTGTGCATGAGGTGCATGACGGCTTTTGCCTCATCCTCCTTTATGTCTATTCTGGAAAAGGATATCATGTCACAGTTTATTAGAGAAAAACTGGGTACTATAAAAGACCCTCATGTATATATGTCTCATTGGAATCCTACTAAGAAATACAGTAATATTCAGTTATCAGGCTGTATGTTCCTAATATCTACCAATATATGGAATTTTGAACAGGATACCAACTATGTGGCAATGAAGTGATTTTCATGGATGATTTGTGTATGAATTTACATTTTTTTCCATTTCTCATGACTAAATTCTGGCCTATTTGTAAGCTTCAGAGTATCTGAGAAATGTCCCCTTCTAGGGAGAAAAACTTTACTCTTTGCTTACTTATATGGCTTCATTGTACATAAATATGCGAATGAAAATAAATAAAACTAATTTTCTAAATAGAAAATACACATTTTGAGAAAGAGATGTCTGCCTTTCATTTTAACAGCAAATCTTGAAATGGCAAACTTGAGGTAGTTCTTAAAACGAGACAGATCACTATACAATTTTTATAGATCATTATACAATTTTTTTTACAGATCATTATACAATTTTAAAAGAAGTCAGCATTCATTCTTTTTGCACAACACTGTTACGCTGAAAAAATAAATAAAATGGAAAAAAAAAAAAAATAAAATAAAATAAGTGATTTGGATAGCACAATATTTAGTATTAAATATTCTTTATCATCACTTACATGTAACACAAGATTACTTTAAAATATTTTAAAATATGTGCCAGTATGAAGGAGATAAAAAATATTCAGAGGGAGAGTGACGTCAACAAAAAAAAAAAAAAAAAAAAAAAAAAAAAAAAAAAAAAAAGAAGTCAGCAGAGTAAAATTGCAGAATTGTAAGTTACTGGTATTGATATAATAGGGCAATTTTAAAAGACAGAAAGAACTGTGACATTTTCATTATTGAATGTTTCAGGAATTATATTTTATGCTTAAAATGCAGTGTCATATTAAGTAAACAAACTTACATTATCCATGCCCTTTTTAAAGTTTATTATTCAAATTTTCATACCCATAAGTTCTGATCTTGACAGAGATTGTTGTATCCGCCCCTTACTACTGAATATATTTTGGACTTCGAGAACAGCCAAGAGATGTGTTCATTTTTCTTCTGGACTTAGAAGAATGAGGATACCACAGGAATAAATTCAGAGCTCCAGATTTCCAGTTAATCACCCTCCTACCCCTGGGAGATGAAAGAGCCCTGCCAGTCAGTATAAGTCTCTTAAAGTGGTCATGGGGAGAAAGGCAGGAAAGGACAAGTATTAAAAATATGTTTTTAATTTTAATTTTTAATTTTAATTACAGCATCGCTAACACATAGTGTTATATTAGTTTCAGGTATATAATATGGCAATTTATATTTTATATTATATATATATATATACATACACATACACAGGATACATCTTGGTGATATATATATCATATATATATCTATATCATAGATATATGATATATGATATATGATCTAAGATATACATATCTATGATATAGATATATATATGATATATATATCACCAAGATGTATCTTGATTTCAGAAATATTAAAAGGAGGAAACTATGTAACTTAGAATCAGTGGAATCCTTGGGGCGCCTAGGTGGCTCAGTGGTTTAAGCCACTGCCTTCGGCTCAGGTCATGATCTCAGGGTCCTGGGATCGAGTCGCGCATCGGGCTCTCTGCTCGGCAGGGAGCCTGCTTCCCTCTCACTCTCTCTGCTTGCCTCTCTGCCTACTTGTGATCTCTCTCTGTCAAATAAATAAAATCTTTAAAAAAAAAAAAATCAGTGGAATCCAGTATATACTTGACTCCGTGTAGCAACAACATCTAGAATACCCTTCTTGTTTCCCAAAAACTCTAATTCTATATATCCATCCTTTTATATATATATAAAATATATCCATATATATAATATATATATTTGGTGATTTATATGTATATATATTATATTTAAATACATACTTATGTGATATGTATGTTTATAATATATATGTTAAACTTTGCATTTTTCTGAGACATGAAGGATTCAGAAAAGTTTTATTGGGGAGCTGGGGTCAACTGTCAACTTGCTTTTTCAAAATATTATCTTAAGCTTAATGAGAAATGGAGCATAATTTTAAAGATAAAGACTATATCTAACAGACCTTTGAATTATCAGTGCAGGTAATTTTTATTTCCAGCATCTAGTTCAGTACCAGACATAAAGTGGCTGTAATTCAATGGGCATATGTGCATGAGAGAGAGAGAAAGAAAGGAAGGAGGGAGGAAGGGAGGATTCTATGATTTGGAAATTCTTTGTATTCTTTGCATTTTACACAGGTAAAATCCTGTGTGGTCCAAATCTCCATTTTCTTTGTACATCTTATAAAAAGGAAAACATCCTATAGAAAGGGAGTCAAGTGCAGGGGCTTCCCTCAGTTTATACAAAGTCCTGGTGCTTCCAGGTCTGCCCTATCAGATGCTTGATTTTCCATGAAGCACGAAGAGAGGAAACTGTATTGCTCCTGCTCTTTGTAAGCCCCAGTGCACTGAAGTACACTGACTGACATTTACTAGTTCTTCTCCAACAGTTTTGTCATCATGGGGCTAACTCAAGTTTCCTGGTGCCAGACACCTGGAATATTCTCCCCTCTTGTCCTGGAAGGTGACTGGCAGTGCCAGTGACAATTTATCTATTATGTGACTATGAGTGGGTCACAGATAATAACCCTTGCTGGCCAGGTCACTAGACCAAGTTAATAAAGCCAATGTAGGGGAGCAGGTACTGAACTGGGGTCAAGAGCAAAACTTTGAACAGCAGAATGACAAATAATCTTGCTAGTCTGTGCATTCTGATACTGGTGAAAACACTTCATGTTTTTATTTCCTTTAAAGAGAAAACTTTAAAGATCTACAATAGTGATCAAATAGCCTTGATTTCTAATTGCTGAACGTATTTAAATATAGACGAGACAGACATTAGTTGAAGAAGATTTATGCTGATCAGCATTAGCAAATTTCAGCGAATGATTCTTCACGCATTGGACTGTGATTTATCTTCACATACATTTTGGGGGAAAGTTTGGCAAAATATGTATATAGATAGTTGTGTTCATTATACTTCAATGGAAAATAATTTTTAAGAACTTGAGCAGATGGATTTTAGGAATGAAAGAGTTGTTGCTGAGTATAACTGAATTTTCTCTGTTATCTATATAGCAAACCCACCAAGACTCCTTTAGGCAAATATGTATTGTCAATTAAGTCACTGTACTAATCCTTTCAAGTATCACTTTTTTAAAAAATTGCTTACTCTAAACTGTATAAACATATTAATATATCTACCACATATTCACTCCTAGATTCTTTTCCAGTGGAATTACTTATTGTTACATGCATATGTTTGCTATATTGCTGAGTTTAAAGCTGCCTCCTTCAGAGAATTTTAACCTAAGCTGAAAAATTCTTGAAATGGTGCTGAGAGCCATTCTGTCATATTAAGGATGTGGGTATCCATTTACTTATTTTATTTGTCTTCATTCCCACTTTGTTATGTATACATGAGAATATTTATCTGGCTGGCCTCTAACACAGAGGGTTTGCTTTCCTTTTCTCCAGCAGGCATAATTACATTTCTGGAAAGAAGAAATGGTGCTTTAAAACAGCTCAGTATCTTCTGCATCTGTATAAGGATGCTCAGAAATGATGCACACTCACAAAAGTTTTCTCACGGCTCTGAGGAGGTTAAATTGGCTCCTCAGTCAAGGAGGCATTAAGCACAGAGCAGCTCCATGGGCAAAGCAAAAATAACTGTTATGTGGGGGTCATTAGACTGGCAGTAGATTGCTATCTGGGGATCCTCACTCTCTGCTAAGTTCACTCTCACACTATGTGGGAAATAGCAGGAAGAGATATTTTAGCCAAGATACAAAAGAAAATATATATTACTCACAGTTAAAGGCATCGAAAATCAGTCAATTCTTTAAAATCCCCTTGGAAAGTTTAAAGACCACATCGACTTTCAGAATTTTCCATTAGAAGTGTCCTAGACACAACTTATGGTCACACCTCCCCTGAGCTTGTGCTAGAATAACTGTAGTAAGAGTATATGTTCCTTGCCTCTGCAAGTTAAGGGATTTCCTTGTCCAGCAATGTTAGAATGCCTATATGTGCCCATCTCTCATTGTTTATATATCTTGGTTTTGGAATAACTGAATTCTATTTATGTCCTTAAATTATAACAGATGAAATTTCATAAAACCATTATGTCAATTGTAAAGGGAAGGTAACTGTACAATTTATTGTCCAAACTTGGATGCTGTTAAAGAATGAAAAGGAGCTCTTAGTAATTATGTTTAGGACAGCAGTCGTAAACTAGATCTTTCTTGGGAAAACCAGGATATATGATCATCCCAATCATAAGAGAATGATTTAGACATGTGGTATGTTAATCAAGGATAATTAGGCCTTAATAGTGTCTGTCAACTCTGTCTAGTGAATGCGGTTAGAATTAACAAGGATTCGCTAACAAAATGATTGGACTTTAATGGAGCAAAGCTGAATGTTAGACATTTTACTCTGAAAAGAGGATTTATACAGTAGGTGGCATTTAAACTCAAATAAAACAAGGTATTCAGGAATTGGTTTTAAATCTGATTGAAAAACAGACTATCAACCAGTTCCATTCAGAATTGAACTAGTAAGAATCTGACAATAAAGCTGCAAGTCTTAGCTTCTAGTCATACTTGAATTCCTACTTTCAATTTTTAATTTATAAATTGAAAACTCAATTTTATGTACTCAAAGACATTCATTTGGCAAATGGAAGGTTTAATATATCATTTTTAAGATTCCTTTCCAGTTTTGTTACTTCGTGATTTCCACTATTTTTATGAATGAACAAGAAGATCGTAGGAGATACTAGAGCTTCTGAGATACAGGGAACTTACGGGGAATGAACACAGCAATGTGAAAAAAGAAACAAAGTTCAAAGCACCACTTATACTCTGCTACGGCATCATATTCCCTCTTCAATTCAGGCATGTTGAACTACTCTAAATTCTCCACACATCCCTTATTCCTCCATGCAGTCTGTTTTCTGTGTTAAGAACATTCTCCACTCTTCATTCCCTTCCACTTTAGCTATATGTAACTCCTATTCATCTTGCAAACATCAATCCTCTAATTTCAGTTTGAACCCTTTCGCTGCAATGCCATAGCACTCCAGGCATAACTTCACCATAACGCTTCTCACAAACTCTATTATAATTGTTCATTCTTTTCATTTCCATCCTAAACTCTGAGCTACACGTCTTTTCTACTCCTGTATCTCCAGCAAAAAATCTAGTACTTCTCAATAGAATGTGTTCAATAAACCATCAATTGAATTATTCTTCCTTCAAACAGAAATAAATCTATAACCAAAAGAAAGAAAAGAAATATTCCTACAGATGCCTGGATAAGATATCCATAATGTGTATTATCATATATGCAAATCAAGGTAAAAATAAGTTTGGACTGCACTCTATGCTTTACTTTACAGAAATCCTTATGATTTTATGATTTATGCCATTGAAGTCACTGCAAGAAAATACTCCACAAAGGCAAAAATGTGTTTATGATGACCAAGACACTGTATTAGGCATAATAATTTAGGGACTAAATTGACATGAATGGTTTCCAAAATGGCTCTACTGTACACTAAATTTTGCTCTATATTGTTTTATAGAGGTTTCACAGAATTGAAAAAAAATCTATTTTATTTTTTGCTGTGTCTTCATAGCCTCTAAACAAGCATTGCATTTATTTTACCACTTTTTATAAAGCCCGCACTCTCCTCTTCAGCATATATTCATGCAACCACGTGCAAGCTAATCTTAAATAGGCTTAACAGAAACTTTCTTTAAACAATATTAAACAAACTAAAAATATTATAGGTCTCTAATACCCCTCCTTACTTATAAAGTCATATGGAACTAACATCTTCTTAGTAATTAAGTTTCAGAAATTTCAGTCATTTCTTTTTAACCTATTTTTAGCCTTCTTCCTAATCAGTAATCTCTAATAAATTGCTATGGTTGGTGAATTGTTAAATTATATTTCCCAAAATTATCCATTGCTTCTCCCACTGCTTCTGACCATATGAATTACACATTGATTAGGCATGTTTTCCTAACTGATATGATCAATATCAAATTCTACCCATTTAATAATCTGAATTCCACTCTGATTAACTTTCCTTAAGACACTGCTTTAAAAAAAAAAAAAGACACTGCTTTTAGCATTCTGAAAGTATTCTAAAAAATAGAGTTACAACCTATTGTGTACAACCTATAGTCCAAATTCAATAATCTGGCCTTGTAAAGGTCTTCCAAAATCTGGCCCCAACCTATTTTTCAACTTTCCCCTCTGCTGCATCACATAAATTTTCCTCTTTTGAGGACTCATTGACCTGAAAATGTGGTTTGCCAGGATATATTTACCCCTGTTTTAAATCTTACCGCAAATGTGTTCATTATTCCTCTTCAGCTTCATAGACTCCCTCTCTTCCTCTAGAACTGACATTAATGTTTTGTTAGGAGCTAAAATGAGATGGTTGCCATTTGCCTTCAGCCATCAGTCACTAACAATTGTTGCCTCCTTAACTGCTCCTCCTCCTCACATTGCTTCAAAAGCCATGAGGATGTCTCCTTAAACTGAAACAGCTTTACACTCTAAGCACAAGTGTTCATAACCATGTTCCCTTCAGGCTGATGACTGAAAAAATACTTCATAAAGAAAAAAAGGTGGGATCTTTGCTTCCATATTTAAATGGTTTTTCTCACGTAGTTAGAAAAGCAACACCCTAATCTCTAATAAATCTTAACTTTTCTTCACTGTTAACTTCAACAAGAGTCTCTAAAGAATAGTGAGACTTTTCTTAATACTTACCTTTTGAGATGTACAAATCCTGGCTCTTCTAGTAATTTGGGAAGGATATTAAGGATAATGGTGGGAAAAGAGACATTTTGACATTCCTTACTTACACTTCTGTAGTCTGTCTTGTCCTTTATCCTGGTCCCAAAGTCCTTACTTCTTTTCATTGTGCAAGCCTAATGTTATTAATGAAACAAAAGCAGGAACATGGTCCAATGTTAGATTAAATGTCATAAGAGCAGTGTTTGTGTCTGATCTGTATCACACAATTAAATTGAATACTCATATTTTCTAAGATGAATATTATTTCTCTCTCTAAATAATGACTGGTACTGCTAACCCTGCTCACCTGTGAAACTGTTATTATTTTTCCACAACTATCCATTTCCCTTCCTTTCCAACACTTTCAAAGGACTACATTTCCACACACTATTAACCTTGTGGTTGGCCCAGTTACTTGCTTCAGCCAATGAGATGTGGGAAGACATGAAAATACTTCAGTTCAAAAGTTTCTACTGGCTTTCTTGCCCTCATATGATCCACCATAAGAAGTGGTTGTAACTGGGCACCTGGGTGGCTCAGTGGGTTAAGCCTCTGCCGTCAGCTCAGGTCATGATCTCAGGGTCCTGAGATGGAACACTATATCGGGCTCTCAGCTCAGTGGGGAGCCTGCTTCCCCCTCTCTCTCTGTCTGCCTCTCTGCCTACTGGTGATCTCTCTCTATCTCTCTCTATTAAATAAACAAATAAATAAAATCTTAAAAAAAAAAAGTGGTTGTAACTGCTGCATGTAGTTACTCCTCTTCCCCATGTTTGTCTCCAAAAGACAAACATATGAAGCAGACCTAAGCCCAAGCCTAGTCAAGCTCAGATAAGCCAAGAAGAATCTCAGACAACTTACTGACCCTTAAGAGAAAAATAAATGTTTAAGCTAATGAAATTTTGGATTTGTTGTTTATGTAGAATCTTACAGCAAAATCTAACATATTTCTTGCAGAGCTATGATCAATAAATAGATTTCCATATAGAAATATAATTTACAAATGTTATGGTATAAAAATATCTTCCAGCCATCATGCTGAGAAAATAAACCAAAGATTAAAAATATATATTGCAAAATTGTGCTTTTATGAAGTTGTAGAAGAGGCCAAACAAGTCCATGGTGATAGAAAGTAATTAGCCCAAGGGTGGAATTGAAGAAGTTTGGACATTAATCTAATACAGTTAATCTACTAAGGAACTTTCTGTAATACTGTAAAGTTTCTAAAATTTATTACAGATGTTGATTACATAGCTATGTACATTTGTCAAAATTCAACAAACTTAAATATTGTGCATCTTAGTAAATGTTAATTATAAATCATTAAAAGAAAGCCATTAATGTTACTGGCTCACCCTTGAACTTGACTCTTACATCTCAACATTTTCGCTTCAATGCTAATATAAAACTGACAAGTCTCAAATATACTCAATATACTCAAAACCCAATTCCTAATTTCATTCACTCCTGCTTAAGAAAGCAGGTCCTGCAACCTTATGCCTCATGTAGTAAATGGCAGTTCCATTTCCCTAGTTCTTCACACCAAAGATTAAACAAACAAACAAAAAACTAACATTAACTCCATCTCTTAGATACTACATCCAACTCACTGGTCACTTACAACTACTCCTGCAAATACCTTGGACAAAACCACAGCCAACTCTTCCTTATCATTTTATAAGAGTCCCAACTTCTATGACTTTCTTTTGTTTTTCTTAATACAGTAGCAGTTACCTTTTTAAAAGTATGTCAGATCATACATTGTTTTCTACTCAAAATTATCAAATGACATCCATTTAATAACAGGCAGGAGAAAAAGAGAGGTTCTTAACATATACTTTCAAAACTCTGCATGATATATACCTATATATCATCTATGTCCCTGACCTCATCTGCTACTTTCCTCCTCATCGCTCGGTTCCAGTCACAGTAGTAGTTCCCTTGCCTCTTCTGAATGTTAAAGAAGGCAGCCACTTCCAGGACATTCCGTGAATACTCTTTCCTCAGATAGCTATAACGTGTACATAATAGGTTCTCAATCAATATTTACTAAAATGGTGAATGAAAATGCCTTTTCACATCCTAGGTTTTTCCATTTAGTTTCATCCAGAAGCATCATGATCTCCCAGGAGTTATTCTGACTCAAACACCAGCTCTGCTAGCACTGCTGCTTGTTCAACCTAATTAGCATTACTTACAAAGGAAATGTAGAGCAACCCAGTGCAAGTGTAAAGAAAGCATTAATCAACCTGAGAGCAAAGCTTAAAAGCAAGACAGTAACAGAACCTACTTCCCAACTCCTTTAATTATTCTGGCAGCCACACACAAAGTAGGCTGATGAGACAGGATGGAGGCAATAAAGAGAGCACCGCCATGATTCTATCCCAAGGAAGTCATTCTTTCTTTTATTTTCTTCCAGGTTTCTGGCACCTCCACTCTATCCAATTCCTTCACCCCCATAAGCACCTAAATAAATAGCTCTAAATCTTTCAAAGTGAACTCAATCGCTCTAGAGGGGAACATGTCTGCATTTTAAAATTTAAAAGCCTGGCTTATTTCAGTTAAATGAAAACAAAATCTCATTCACTGCTTTAACACAGAGTGAAGGGAGCAGCAATGAGCCAAAAACAATATAATCATGACAACCCAAGCACCTGAACACATGTTAAGACCAATTTTTCCCCTTTAACTTCTTACTTTCTTGTTCTTCCAGTCATTAATTCACTTAATAATAGCAGTAAAATATAATTTTCAAAGATTAATTTATGATTCACATACAAATATAAAGTGAGTTAACTGTGAGTTAACTGTCAAAGATTTTAGTCAACTCATTAATTAATGAGTGAGCCATGAGACACTGAAACCAGTTCACATGAGGGTTTAATTACAGAGATCTGAATTCACTACAGAACACATTCATTTGCATCACCATGAACAAAAATCATTTGCATTGTCATCAGCATTATTGTTTTCCACAAGTTAACTTCTATCTCCAGAGTTGTTAGATTGCTAGTGGAAGACATAGTTGTATCTTGAGTCCACTACACAATGCAACCATGCCACTCAAAGACACCACAATTTTATCTGCCCATTTCCAAGTCATTGGCAGTTTTTTCTAGACATTAAAAGAGGAATTAGGGTGCCTGGGTGGCTCAGTTATTTAAGCAACTACCTTCTGCTCGGGTCACAATCCTGGAGTCCCGGGATCGAGTCCTGCATTGGGCTCCCAGCTCCACAGGGAGCCTGCTTCTCCCTCTGACTTTCTCCCCTCTCATGCTCTCTCTCAGTCTTTCTCTCTCTCTCAAACAAAATAAAATCTTAAAAAAAAAAAAAAAGAGGAATTACCTTACTGTGCTATAATAACTTCTTCAACAAGTTATACTGAAAAATCTCCAGAACAGTGAAATAGTTTGGACATCTCTATTGTACCAGAGAAACCGTCTGTACATGTTTTCTTCTGGAATCTTTGTTGACTCATGACTTAAAAATTTACTCTCTGGAAAACTGACTTTTGGAAAAACAACTGCATCTCTATTGCTGCACTGATCATTTGTCATCAGTGTGTGATGGCAAAAAGGGTGAGAAAGGAACAAGAAAAAGGCTACAGTAATGCTTTATTTACATTTATTGTTTTTCTTTTTCTTTTTTTTTTCCATGTGTCTGTATCCTGAGTGCTCCTGCTGGCAAGAGAAAGGCTCTTTTCTCTTTGGCAAAAGTGAACTCATTGAACAATGCCACATACATTATATAATACTGTTATCACAGTTGCATTAAGACCCATAAACTTAAACACATTTACTCTTAAGAAATTGTTCTTTTAATATTTTACACACGGTTGCCTGTATTGGAAAAGAAAAATTTTCCCCTACCCTCCTAGGTCCTTGACTGGTAAATTGACATAAAACATATTAACAAGAGAAAAACAAATTTAATTACACACGTAATAGAGCCCCGTAAGAAAATGAGACCCGCTCTCTCTCACACTTATCCTCTCTCTCTCTCAAATGAATAAATAAAATCGAAAGAAGGAAAGAAAGAAAAAGAAAGAAAGAAAGAAAGAAAGGAAGAAAGAAAGAAAGAAAATGAGACCCAAAGACAAGCCAGCCAGTTGAGTCTTTTCTTATATGCCATTCTGAGTTAAACGGGATAGGGGCTGGGGCTTCAAAGAGGAGTGTAATTCACAGGACAATAAGAACAGATGCTTGGTAATTGGATGTTTGCCCTGCCATACATATGGGTCATTCAGATCGAAGTTATTTCTGGTAATTGCTCTTTCCCTGAGCCAGGCCCCCTATGTAAATCATTTTATGTAGTTAAGGGGGAGGTAAAAGTTTTTCTTAAGTCGGCTGAGTCTTAATTGCCTTGAGCTCAACTTAATCCATGTGCCAAATTTTGGGGTCACATATTCTACCCCCCTTCACAATTAAGCATTTGGATTTCATAGATCTTTATACTCTCAAATAAAAAAAAAAGTATAGAATTTTACATACACTTTTTTTTCTTTTTAAATTTTTTATTTACCATACAGTGTTTTAGTTACCATACAACGTTATATTACTTCCAGGTGCACAATATAGTGACTCAACAATTCTGTATATTATTCAGTACTCATCATAGTAAGCGTACTCTTTAATCACCATCACCTATTTCCCTCATCTCTCCATCCACCTCCCCTCTGGTAACCATCAGTTAAGAGTCTGTTTCTTGGTTTGTCTTTCTCTCTCTGTCTCTCTCTCTCTACCTCTTTTTTTTTCCTTTGTTCGTGTTGTTTAATTCCACACTGTGTAAAATCATGTATTTTTCTTTCTCTTACTTATTTCACTTAGCATAGTACCATCTAGCTCCATCCATGTTGTTGCAAATGGCAAGATGTTATTCTCTTTTATGGCTCAATAATATTTCATTGCATATACATACCACTTCTTCTATGTCCATTCATCTATCAATAGACAGTTGGACACACTTAATTTCACATATACTTTAAATTCCTTCTCACCACAATGAGTTGGAGAATGTCTTCATTTAAAGTAAATAAATTGAAATAAATTAATTAAAATTAAAATGTTAGTATTTCAATAATTTGAAATTGGTTGGCCTACAACACCCCCACTAGCAGCAACAACAAAATAACATGTGATTTATTTTAATAACTTAGCCAGTTTTACATATTGGTTCTGAAGAATTTTTTTACAGAATATCGAATCTTGGAAAGGGTTTCATAAATCATTATTATTTGCTAAATACACAGTGGTTTTCCTGCTTCACCCTTCTAAACTCAACCACCCTCTTACTATGTTATATTCTCTCAGGGACGAATTGGCATTTTATCTTGTCCTATAGGGAGTTTTCCTTCGAGTAACATGTATCTCCATTTTGTTTTTCTTATCTCAGTTGGATATAATGAAAATGATATATTATGGTTTACATAGACCTACATCCAGATCATCTATACTAGCATCAAAAAACAGTTCTTTTTGATGCTGTATCAGCTTTCTCTTTTTAAATGAACCTAACATCTTACTCATTTTATTTTGTCTTTAGCTTTTCAATTATATTCTTACTACTCAGTAGTTTTATGACAAAATTACTAATTTAATCCTGACAGATGTTTCTGTACAACTGAATAAATATTGTATGCATCATTCATATTTCCTGATATGTCAAAAATCCATGATGATAATAAATATTTAAATGTATCAAAGCATATTTAAAATGTTATTTATGGTTATACATACACATTCCTGTGTAAGTAAAAGCAGATGGTCACAGAAAAATGAGACATTTCAATTGTGAGTGCCAATGATTAAAAAATCTATACGTTTTTAATATTCCACAACAAAATAATGCCTTTTTAAGATATATATGATTAAAACCTAAGATCATTTTAAGGACAAAAATTAAAATTGTCTACTGGTACCATTATATCTGACAGAGTTCCCATTCCTCCAAATACCTAATATTGCAAAGAGAATTCATTAGTGATGTGAGAGACAGGAGAGAAGATAAAAACAATCAGCAAAAATAAAAATAATCAAATTATTTTGAAGGATTTAATCTTTAAAATTACTTGTCTTTAAAGGTTTTAAAATATAGCATTTTTGAGGGAATGGGGGAATAACTTGAGTTGGGGACTTGCATAATTTGTAAGAAAAAATAATAGTCAAGATATTATGATTCAAAAGTAATGATTAAAAATATTTCTTGCAGGCTTGTTAGCTTTGTAAAAGGCATTTCTCAGCTAACTAGCCACTGTATTTAAATTTGCCCTGTAAATTCACTGTTCTTTATTTAAATGCTAACTTTAGTGAAAGGGTTAAAAAAAAGTCAGTTCTATTAATTGAGGCATTCAGTTTACTCAGAGATTAGCAATCCAGTTATCTTCAAATTTAAGTGATATCCAAATGCAATGCAATCCAATGATTATACTGGACTGTGTCAATAGGTGTTACATTTGTTTCAATGCTATTTAAAATGTACAACTATAACAGTAGATATAAAGCACTTATAAGTATAACTTTAAGATTTTATTTACTTATTTGGCAGATAGAGAGAGAGTGTGCACAAGCAGGGGGACTGCTAGGCAGAGGGAGAAGGAGAAGCAGGCTCCCCGCAGAGTAGGTGCAGTCCAATGTGGGACTTGATCCCAAGATCCTGGGATCAGGACCTGAGCCAAAGGCAGTTGCTTAACCAACTGAGCAACCCAGGCACCCTATGAGTATAACTTTAACAACAAAACAAAGTATAAATACAAATGATTCTGAGAAATAAATTCAATAACACATTATTTAATATGATTTTCTTCCTAAAACCAATTCACCAGCTTCTAATATGAATTTTAAAAATAAAAATAGTAGCATCAATATTAGGTATAGATTTATTCTGACTCTTTAATTAGACTTTGATAAAATTAAGTCAAAGTGGCAATTAACATAAGTATATTGTGCCGAACATTGTTAATAATTTGAAAATATGCTTTCTGATGCAAGATAAGTCCAACTTACATTTAGGCAAAACTCCTCATGTGAGCAACTCTTAAAGGGTAATGTTAACAAGGTATCTTATTCACCTGAAGATAGATTTGGTTTTATGGTTTTCCTGAAATCTACATTAAACGTATATCTACCCCCCCAAAAAAAGTATATCTACCCCCCCAAAAAAAGTATATCTACCCCCCAAAAAAAGTATATCTACCCCATATTGATAGAATAAGGGACAAACATTTATTTTATATTGCCCAAAATATTTAATGCCAATGAATTTCCAAAGGTTAATATTAAAGAAATATGATTGACATATTTCTTTTGCTAACAATGTCAATATAGTACTGATTGTAACAGAATTTAATGTATCTTTGAACTTAATGTATCTATCAAGATTCAGAATACATTTACTCACAAAATATGATGCTTTGGCATAGTGAACAATTTTAGTTGAAGGAATTTGAGAAACATTGGGCATAGAAGGACTCCTTGAAGCATCCCTTCTTCCCTGAAACAGGCCCTAGGACTCTTAAGTGAGAGGTGCCTTCCCATATGCAAAGGAGAAAAAGGCATCCATATCCTCAAAGATGGACAGATGCCAAGAGCAATACCACTGGAGAGGTCTTGTTAACTATTTTGCTACTGAGATAACTATGATTACATAAAGCATCTTTGCCCTATGCAAGATGTAAAAATGATGGTAATCAAGCAGCTGAGTAACTTATGAAGATACTGAATAACTCAGTATTTATCCCAATAATTATTATATAAACATATAAAATGCTTATTATTGATGATCAATGGAATACAAATATTTTTAAATAAATTATTGTAGAGAATTCACTAACCTCTGAAAATATGTTTATGTATCTCAGCAGCCCATAATATACAATCAGAGAACTATTCCTATGAGGTTATAGTATACACAGACAGATGAGTCTCAGATGAGTCATACTGAATTGTTGGCAGCTGAGGAAGGGCAAAGATGAATGGATCTAGAGCACAAGATACCACCTAAGAAATAAGATTATTTTGAGTTCAGTATAGGGAACAACATATATCACAGTAAAATCTCTGGAAAATCAGGGGGAAGCATTAGAATTTAGGACATGTAGAGGACTGTACACCAAGAAAAAAAGTAAAGAAAATAGGGAGAGAGAGGGAAAAATTACCACTTTACCTAGGGTAGGCACTGGAGATTAGACAATTTATCATAACTTGAGCATGGTCCTGAGGAAAAGCAAGGATATAAGTATTTTTTGGAGCTCATTTCTTTACTTAACAGAAGTTATAAAATAATTTAAAGAATCAGCAACTCTCAGCATTTTGCTCTTTTTCCTGATAGAATCAAATCTATTTATTCTCTGCAAGCCCATAACAATACTTTATAATGATGGAAATCAGCTGAATTATGTAGATTTAATTAAGTATAAGCATAATTAAATAGAAAAAAGAATCCCTGAAATAGCTTTTAACATCTCAGTTAAAAAGGAACACAGTATTCGGGTCAATGTTTTTGACTGAAGCTATATAAAGAAACTATTGAGCTTCAAAAGTTACTTGACCATCTGTCTTCCCTTAATCAGGTTCTAACAGGATAGGTCATAGGCATGGGGCATAGAAAATAGTCTATAAGGAAGTGTTTCAGAAAGAAGAAGAAAATAATCCTGAATTACAAAAATCAGAAGTAATTTTAAGGCCTTGGGTCACTTGTTTGAAAAAGGTTATAGATTAAAGAATTGAATATGCTTTTCCTCTTCATGAGTGTTTCTTTATTCTTTTTTTCTTTTTTTTTTTTAGACTTTCATCTACCTTGCAATATTAAAATTTAAATTAAAATTTTCTACACACATTTTATCATAAATTTGGACAGAGCAATTGGGGTCACAGAATTAGGTGTGTTTCCACTACTGTACCAAGATGGAAGTCTCTGTTTTACATGTCAGCCAAGAGTTCACAGGAATCAGACAACTCATCTTTTTCAAACCTCTGAATAACAATGAAGAAGTCCTTAGCAGGAGACTCTGAGTGGCTTCTAATTAATACTTTTGGACATCTTTTGGCCCCACCACTGAGTACCTCCTATGTTGCTCTCCTACAAATTATGCAGGGAAATATCTGTAACTCAGTAATACTACAGATAATATTAACACTTAATAATCTTGCAAACACTGGAACAAGTCTATTCATTTACAAGTCTCTCAAGTAGCTAAAGAGTTGGTGTTATGTCACAGATTAACCCTATCATTCATTTTTTAAAAATGTGAATAAGGCAACATTAAATAAAGAAATTGAATCAATTATTAATAACCTTACAAAAGAGAAACCTTCAGATTCAGATGAGCTCACAAGTAAATTTCACCAATAATTAAAGGAAGCACTTATACTAATTATTTATGTCTCTCAGAAGACATAAGCTGAAGGAATACTGCCTAACATTTTCTATGAGGCCAGCACTACCTTGGTAACAAGATGAGACAATAACATTACAAATATAGAAAAGTATAGACACATGACCTCTCAAGAACACTGATGTAAAAATCCTCAACAAAATATTAACAAATCAAATCTAACAATGTATAAAAAGAATTATATACCACAACCAAGTGAGATTTATCCCAGGTATACAAGGCTGATTCATAATTTGAAAAGTAATTAACTATAACCACCATATCAAAAGACAAAAAAAATTACACAATTATATCAATAGATGAAGGAAAATTATTTGACAAAAATCCAACACCAATTCATGATAAAAATCCTCAGTAAACTAGGAATAGAAAGGAACTTCCTCAATTTGATAAAGTATATCTATTAAAAATCTACAGCTAATATCATACTAATGATGAAAAACTTGAATCTTTCCTACAAATGCCATATACTAGGCAAGTAGGTCACTTCTCACCACTGCTTTTCAACATTGCACTGGCAATCTTAGGTTATTCAATAAGACAAGAAAATGAAATAAAAAGTATTGGGAAGGAAGAAATAAAACTAGTTCTCAGATCTCATGACTGTCTATGCAGAAAATTTAAAAGAACAGAAAAAAAACTTTAGAAACTAATGAGTGATTATAGGATGTTTACAGGACAAGGTAAATATATAAATGTCAATCACTTTCCTATGTATCAGTAATTAATATGTGGAATTTAAAATGTAAAACACAACACTATTTAAATTAGCATCCCCAAAATGAAATACTATACTATAAATCTAAAAAAGTAAGTTTAAGATCTGTATGAGGAAAACTATAAAACTCTGATGAGAGAAATCAAAGAACTAAACAAAAGGAGAGATCTTCATTGTTCATGGACAGGGACTCAATATTGCCACATACCATGATTTCATTTATATGACATTCTGGAAAAGGCAAAACTATGCAGACAGTAAAAAGATCAGTAGTTACCAAGGGTGACAGGTGAGCACATTGAACTGATAGAACACAGAAGATATTTAGGGCATTATAATGATGGTATTATAATCTATGGTATTATATAGTATTATAATGGTGGGTTCTATGGTGTTATAATGGTGGACTCATGTCATTATACATATATCCAAATCCATATAATGTATCTCAAGAGTGAACTCTGAACTTTAGGTGACAATAATGTGTCAATTTAGGTTCATCAACTGTAACAAATATACAACTCTGGTGGGAGATACTGACAACAAGAAATGATATGCATGTGGGAGGCTGGCGAGTTCATGAGAAATCTCTGTACTTTCTCTCTTTCTCTTTTAATCTTTTCTAATGAAATTATAATCAAGGAACACAAAAAAATAAATTAAATACAAGTGGAGCTTCTCTTGGTGAAGTATGGTGAAAAAGTAAAATTTTACTCACTCATTTGTACCGCCACAATCACTACCATCCAAGCAACTCATAAAATTATGCTGTTCCAATTCTCTCCAGAAACAGAAGTGAGGAACAATTAAAACAATTTAAACAATTGTTTAAATAAGCAACATTTAAACTTAAGTAAGAGCTATACTCCATAGTTCTAGTGATTATTTTTAGGAGACCAACTGTAAGTTAATATCCTCAACTTCACACTCTTTATGTCTGTCTACTGAACATCTCTACACCTAGCAAAACATATTGTCACAAAAATTAATCCTTTACCTATTATTTCAGTTAATACTTCCCAAATCCTAAACGTGCACATTCAATTTTTCCTTCTGTATCTCTTTATCTGATCTACTATTAAATATGCTAGATATATTTTGCAAGTATCTCTCAATACAGCCACTCCTTTGCCACACTGCTTCTCTTTTAAGGCCTTATCTTCATTATCCTAATATATATTCCTCCCTCTAGTCTCTTCTTGATCTGTACATTATTCTCATACTGATCATTCTAAATCATATAGTAGATAATACAGCTGATCTATGGTGCCCTTTTACCTATAAGAAAAAATATAACTATGTTAGAGTACTCATGTATATTTTTTCAGATTATTCTCACATGATGACAGATGGGAACTAAACTTATCAGGATGAGCACTGAATAATGTACAAAATTGTCAAATCACAATGTTGTATACCTGAAACTAATACAACTTCGTACGTCAAGTATAATTCAATAGTAAATTTTTAAAAAGGGGGATACTGAGGGACAATGAAAAACAATGTCACCTGCATTACTTACTTGGAAGACTGTAATTTAATGTGCACATTTTTATGGTATAGTTAACTAGAAGATGAAGTGCTTTCAGGAAAATATATTTCACACAATTGCAGAAAAGAAAAAAGGTATTTGTTTTTAAAAGGTGTTAAATAAAAGAATGGGGAAACAACACAGACGCGACATTTAGTCTTAAGGATACAATCTAACAATTCTAAGTATTTGATGTTATTACAAACAAGCATTTTAAGTCACCTGAAACAAACAACATTCTCTACTAAAGCATGGTAATCATGAATACATAACTGTAAGATATAGTAAATGAAACAAAAATAGCTATTTTAATGATGTGTGAATGAATTCTTTATGTACCCATAGTACTACATTGATTAAAAAAATACACACAAGAAAAAATATCCATATTTAACATTTTAAAGGCAGAAAAAATGGTATTCTCTGGAATATGGTGATAAATGACTGAAGAGCTAATATCAGAGATTGAAGCATAGCATCAGATTTTTTTTTATTTTGTAAAAATTGTGGAAAATAAAATACTTAAAAATTACACATATAATTTAGCATACCTATCAATAATATGTGATGAGAATTAATAAACTTTACATAGATGATATGACATATATATTTGGGTTGGGTATATAAATTAAAAATTATTTTAATATTTATCTCATTCGATTACATAGCTAAAGGCTGATTGGAAAATTTGGACATTCTTTTTATTTTGGAAGCCATTTTTCTTAAAATATTTGATATACAGTAATTTTGAATTCACAATGCTGAAAACGTTTCCTATCCCAAAATATACTTTTAAAGTGTCTTGCTTAAATATGTGTCCATGTGAATGGGTCAAAAAAGTCTTCCCAATGCACCACTATGGCTTAAAAAAAAAAAAAGTTTAGAATGATAAAGACAAGTAAAAACAAAAGGAAAATATATTAGGAGGTCTGGCATAGTGTTAAAATCAAGTGTTTAGCTTTCTTAAATAAAAGAATATTAAGAAAAGGAAGATGCAACACACACACACACAGAGATACACACACCCAAACTGGAATATTACTCAGCCATAAGAAAGAATGAGTTCTTGCCCTCTGTGACAACAAGGACTGACGTAACGCTTATCATGCTAAGCAAAAGAAGTGAGACAGAGAAAGATAAATACTATATGAGTTCACTTATCTGTAGAATCTAAAAAACAAGCAAATAAACAAACACAGCAGAAACAGGCCCATAAATACAGAGAACAAACTGGTGATTGCCAGAGGGTAGGTGGGTAGAGGGACAGGTGAAACAGATGGAGAGAGCAGGAGGTATAGCCTTCTGGTTGTAGAAAGAGTAAGTCATGGGGATGAAAGGTACAGCATAGGGAATTGTCTATGGTACTATAATAGATTTGTATAGTGACAGATGGCAGCTATACTTGGATGAGCCCAGCATAACATATAGTTATTGAATCACTATGTTGTACACCTGAAACTAATACACCATTGTTTGTCTACTTCAATAAAAAAAAAAGGTTTCACTTCTAAGTTTAGTCATATTAGAAATGTTTCTATGCATCAAACCAACGATTTAATATTCAATAGATATGCTAATACATTATAAATACACATACATATACATAAATATATGCATATGTATATATATTGGTATCTATCCAAATTAATTTAATGAAAAGTTGTCAACCAAGTGTATAAATTAAAAAAATAGTAGTATACAGAGTAATTATGTAAAGTGGAATAAAATAATTAATAAACAACACAGAATATTCTTTTTCTCCCACAAGCATCACAAGTTCTTTATAAATGTATTATTCAAAATGTGGCTGTAACTCAAAGCAGTAATTTGAATTTCTTTTTTAAGAAAAATTAACTTAAGTGATTTTTATTAACAAAGGAGTACCAAATCAATGGAAGTTTTTTTCATAGTTGTGTTTCACTAGAGGAGGAGTTAAGATGAAGAGTAGTGGGAGGGCCTTATGTTTGTCTTATCCCTCAAACACAGCTTGATAAACATAAAATAATTCTGAACATGCAGGAAATCAATCTGAGGACTGAAAGAACAAACTGCGCAAACAGAGGGAGAGAAGAGTTCACATCATGGAAGCTAAGAGGTTATTTGGGAAAAAAAGAATCGCTGGTGCTGTGGAAAGGAGGGAGCTCTGTCAGAAAGAGAGGAGAGAGAGAGAGAGAGACAACAGGATGCAGGGCTCTGAATAAGAAAAACACTTCCTCAAAAACACTGATGGGGAAAATGAGAGGGACTGATAATCACAAGGTTTTACAAGCAACACAGCTCAAAATCTGAAGTTTTAGAAGTCCACATATCACCGAGGTGGAGCCTGGTGGGTGTGGGGTGCTCTTGTAGGAGTGGACAGTGTGGGCTGAGGATCCCCTGAGTTGCACTAGGAAAAACAGTTCCCCTTCTTTGAGAGTATTTGGGAGAAGGTGCACTACCTCTCTGGAGAGAAAAGAGCCCATGGGTGCCACTGAGCTGCTACCTACTAGCATAGGGGCAGAGGCAGTTGCTGAGAGCAATTAACGAGCATGCTGGCTTTTTGCTATGCTTTATCATAAATCCCAAGCCCCTGCACCTTGATGTGACTGCCCTTCTGGGACAAACCTGCACCAGCCAAAATGTGGAGAGACCAACCCCAGAGGATCAGCGTGGGTCCATGCCATACCAGGTCCCTAAAATTTGGAGTTCTGAAATCCAGCTGGGGTGCCAGAAATAATAACACAAGAGCACAGCATTGCCAAATGGGTGGATGGCTGAGACACAGACAGGATAAAGGGAAGGACTTGAGGGAAGCCTGGGACAGAAAAGGGGAGATCATTCACTCTTCTGTGAGGGCTTCCTGAACAGTGGAGGCTACAAATTCCCCTCTTCAGGATGAGAGAGCCAGCTGACACCACTGTACCCCTACAATGCACTGATGGACTTCAGGGAACAGCACAGGATCCACAATAAATGCTCCAATCATTTACACAAAGCCCAGCTTCCCTGCACTCTGCAGGTGCCTTTTCACTAGGGCAAATGTGCCTAAGAGTCACAGCAGCAGTGGGCCCCTCCCCCAGAGGACCAGCACAAACCCAAGACCCACCAAATCTACTGACTATGGAGTGCTGTAAAGCTTTCAGTTTTAGGGGAAATATGACCTAGACTCTTTTAGAAAGCAGAACAAAACACACTTAGTTAAAATTCACCACACTATGGTCAATGTGCAAATATACGCCATTGTAGGCAAGGGGAAATTCTGCAGAGGACTGACCTGAGGGAAAAAGCAGCCAAAACACAATAGCAGAATGCACACAGCATACACCACAAACACCTCCTGAAGCATCAGGCCCTGATCAGTATATGACCTCTTCTTAATATAGCCATCACTCTCAGGAGCAGGAAACATAACAGTCTTTCTTAACATACAGAAGACAGAGACCCAGACGAAATGCCAAGTTGGAGGAGTTCATCCCAAAAGAAAGAACAAGAAGCAGCCATGGCCAGGACTCTCTAAGTAATATGCTTGAACAAGAATTTAAAAAAAAAACACAATCAAAAGGACACTAGAAAAGCATAGAAAACACCAGGGAGTCCCTTACCACAGAGATAAAAGACTTAAAAACTAGTCAGGCCAAAATTAAAAATGCTATAATTGAGTTGAAAAACCAATGATTGTAATAACCACGAGTATGGAAATAGAAGAGGAATGAATAAGTGTTATAGAAAATAAAATAATGGAAACTAATGAAGTGGAAAAGGAGAGGGAAAGGAAAATATTGGATCACAAGTGTAGATTTAGGGAACTCAGACACTCCATAAAGCATAACAACATTCCTATCATAGGAGTTCCAAGAGAAGAGAGGGAAAAGGGGGCAGAAGATATATTTGAGCAAATTATAACTACAAACTTCCCTAATCTGGGGAAAGAAACAGACATCCAAATCCAGGAGGCAGAGAGAACTCCCATCAAAGTCAAGAAAAGCCAGCCAGCACCAAGAAGTACTGTAGTAAAATTTTCAAAATAATCTTGAAAGCAGCAAGGGAAAAGAAAATCCTACCGTACAAGGGAAAACAAATCAGATTAGCAGTAGATCTCTCCACAGAAACCTGGCAGGCCAAAAGAAAGTGTTAAGATGTATTCAACATGATGAATGGAAAAAATATGCCACAAGAATACTCTACATACGGGCACTTGGGTGGCTCAGTCGTTAAGCGTCTGCCTTCGACTCTGGTTATGATCCCAGGGTCCTAGGATTGAGCCCCACATGGAGCTCCCTGCTCAGCAGGAGGCCTGCTTCTCTCTCTCCCACTCCCCATGTGTATTCCCTCTCTTGCCTTCTCTCTCTGTCAAATAAATAAATAAAATGTTTTTTAAAACTCTATTAAAAAAATACTTTACATAGCAATGCTGTCATTCAGAATGAAAGGAGAAAGAGTTTTTAGATAAAACTCTTTATCTAAAAACTCTTTATCTAGAAACTCTTTATCTAAAACTAGATATTGACCAAAAACTAAAGGAGTTTGCAACCACTAAGCCAGTCTTGCAAGAAATCTTAAAGGGGAATCTTTGAGTTGGAAAAAAAGACAAAAGTAACAAAGACGAGAAAGAAACAGAGAAAACCTCCAGAAACAATGACTTTACAAATAATACAATGGCACTAAATTCATATCTATCAATAATCATTCTGAATGTAAATGGATTAAGTGCTCCAATCAAAAGACAAAGGATATCAGAATGGATAAAAAAATAAGACCCATCTATATGCTGCCTATGCGAGGTTCATTTCAGATCTAAAGATACTTGCAGATTCCAAGCGAGATGATGGAGACCATTTATCATGCTAATGGACATCAGAAGAAAGCAGAAGTACCCATATGTATATCAGACAAAAGAGATTTAAACCAAAGACTGAAACAAGAAATGAGGATCGGCACTATTTCATTATAAAGGGGTCTTTCCAACAAGTTCTAACTATTATAAATATTTATGCCCCCAACATGGGAGCACCCAAATATAGAAAACAATTAATAACAAACAGAAATGAATTCACTGATGACAATATAATAATAGTAGGGGACTTAGAGCAATGGACAAATCATCTGAGCAGAAAATCAACGAAGAAACAGGGCTGGGAATGACACATTGGACCAGATGGATTTAACAGACATATTCAGAGCATTTCACCCTAAAGCAGCAGAATACACATTCTTTTTGAGTGCACATGGAAAATTCTCTAGAACAGGTCGCATATTGGGTCACAAATGAAGCCTCAACAAGTACAAAAAGACTGAGATCATACCATGCATATGTTCAGACCATAACACTATGAAACTTAAAGTCAATCACAACAAAAAATTTGGAAAGACCACAAATATATGTAGGTTAAAGAATACATTATTAAGTTATGAATAAGTTAAGGGAAATTAGGAAATTAAGGAAGAAAACAAATACATGGAAGCAAATGAAAATGAAAAATGAGAGTCCGAAACATTTGGGATATAGCAAAAGTGGTGGTCATAAGAGGGAAGTATATAGCAACACAGGCCTACCTCAAGAACCAAGAAAAATCTCAAAAACACAACCTAACCTTGCACCTAAAGGAGTTAGAAAACTAATAGCAAATAAAGTCTAAAGCCAGCAGAAAAAGGACAATAATAAAGCAAAATATAACAAAAATAACAGCAAAAATAAATGATATAAAAACAAAAAAATTATATAAAAACAAACAAAAAAAACAGAAGAGATCAATGAAACTAGGAGATGGTTCTTTGAAAAAATTAACAAAATTGAAAAACCTCTAGCAAGACTTATGAAGAAGAAAAGAGAAAGGACCCAAAGAAATAAAATCATAAATGAAAATGGAGATATTATAACCAACAAAAAAAATTATGAGAATATTATGAAACATTATGTGCCAAAAAATAGGAATTCTGGAAAAAATGGATAAACTCCTAGAAACATACAAACTACCAAAACTGAAACAGGAGGAAATAGAACATTTGAACAGACCCATAACTAACAAAGAAATTGAATCAGTAATAAAAAAATCTCCCAATAAGTCTAGGGAGAGACAGCATCCCAGGTGTATTCAACCAAACATTTAAAGAAGAATTAATACCTATTCTCAAACTGTCCCAAAAAATAAAAATGGAAGGAAAACTTCCAAACTTATTCCATGAGGCTAGCATTACCTTGATTTAAAAAAAACAAAGAACACACTAAAGAATTACAGGCATATATCCCTAGTGAACATAAATGCAAAAATTCTCAGCAAAATACTAGCAAATCAAATCCAACAGTACATTTAAAGAATCACTGACCATGATCAAGTGAGATATATTCCTGAGCTATAAGTATGGTTCAGTATTCCCAAATCAATCATTGTGAAACACCACATTAATAAAAGAAAGGATAAGAATCACATGATCCTCTCAATACATGCACAAAAACATTTGACAAAGTACATCACCCATTCTTGATAAAGACCATCAACACAGTGGGGATTGAGGGAATATACCTCAACATTGTGAAGGCCATCCACTAAAGACTCACAGTAAATTCCCTCAATGGGGAAAAACTGAGAGCTTTTTGACTATGGTCAAGAATAACACAGGGATGTCCACTCTCACCTTTGTTATTTAACATGGTACTGGAAGTTGTAGCCTCAGCAATCAGACAACAAAAATAAAGAAAGACATCCAAAACAGCAGAGAAGAAGTCAAATGTTCACTATTTGCAGATGACATGATACTCTGTACAAAACCTGAAAGATTCCAGTAAAAAATTCCTAGAACCGCTGGATTAGAGAATTCAGCCTTCTGAGCTTACCTACCATGGGGCACCAGGAGTAAATGAGAGTATGCACATGGATTTTGGTCACCTCTCACTCAAGTATTTTCCAAAATCATCAGAAAGCATCTCTATAACCCCTTTTCTTTCCCTCTGTTGCAATGCAGGTTTCTCCACTGCTTGTTTTCATCGGCTGATAACACCCTCCCTTGTTTTTCCAACACAGTTTTGGACTTATTCTTGAATATATTTGTCATTTTCTTGAAAATTTGGGATAGTAAATGTATGCATCAAGGTTTCCTTCTTGTATATCAGATCACCAGTATTTGTATATTTTCTCCTTTTTACCCTATACTTATTGTAATTGACTAACCATAAAGAAAAAAAAATTCCTAGAACTGATAAACAAATTCGGTAAAGTCACAGGATACAAAATCAACATACAGAAATCTGTGGCATTTCTATACACCAACAATGGAACAGCAGAAAGAAAAATCAAGGAATCAATCCCATTTACACTTATAAACCATAACATACCTAGAAATAAACCTAACCAAAGAGGTAAGAGATCTTTAAACTGAAAACTATAGAACTCTGATGAAAGAAATGGAAGAGCACAAAAAGAAATGGAAAAACATTCAATGTTCATGGATTGAAAGAATAAATAAAGTTAAAATGTCTATACTACCCAAAGTAATCTACACATTTAATGCAATCCCCATCAAAATGCCACCAGCATTTTTCACAGAGCTAGAACAAAAATCCTAAAATCTGTATGGAACCACAAAAGAACCAAATAGCCAAAGCAATAATCAAAAGAAAAGCAAAGAAAGAGGCATCACAATTACAGGCTTCAAGCTGTATTACAAAGCTATAGTGATCAAAACAGTATCCTTGTGCCAATTTATGTACTAGCATGAAAACAGACAGATCAATGGAACAGAACACCAAGAAATTGACCCACAATTATACAGTCAACTAATCTTCAACAAAGCAGGAAAGAATATTCAATGGAAAGAGAGGGGCAGAGAAGGGGCAGAGAAGTAGGAGACACTGTTTCAAACAGTCACTTAAAGTGAGCTAATTATCTACCAAAACACTCTGAACACCAATGAAATCATCCTGAGATGTAGGATTACACACTCTGGATCTCTACGGGGAGCAGAAGACACCAGTGGAGAGGTAAAGCAGAGTGGGAACTCTCAGACTGATACCAGAGGAAAAACAGAAGGAGGAGGGGGCCACCAGAAGCGACCCATTGGAAAGTAATACCCCAATAAGAAAGTGCCCTGTGCTTGGTAACCATCATTAATTTGGAGTCTAGTTAAAAGCATTCAAAAAGAACAAAAGATCTTAAGGAGAAACTGGTGGAATCCAGGGTCATGGGCATGGGCCTAAGTCCACGGAACTAGGACAGCCACCTCTTGTGACCACCTCTGCCAGGTAGAGTGCAGCAGAGCCTCCAGTTCCTAGTCCCTGAGCCCCCAGGACTTCGAAGTTTGCACCACTGCTCAGCAGGGGGCACTCCCGCCCCTGCATGTAGGAGTCTGGTATGGGCGCCAGCCTGTACTCTCTAGAGCTACAGCCTTTTGAGCTCTGCATGCACTGAATGCAGGGTCTGACCTACTTCCCGCCCACACCTGGGAAAGCTCCATGCAGGTACTAGCCAGTGTTCTCTAGGACCAGCTGAGGATCTGGACTCTCCGAGCCCTGGCCTGAAGGAACTCAGTGCAATCTATGATTTGGATCCCTCCATGGTGACCTCTGCAACCATGAGGTCTGGACACCAGGCAGCAGTCCCGGCAAAGGCACTGACCAGAAGTGGGTTAAAAATGCTATTAAATGAGGTCCAATCTAATCTAAATACTCTAACAGCTAGGGTAACTGAAGCAGAAGATAGGATTAGTGATCTAGAAGACAAACTGATAGAGAAAAAGGATCAGGAGAAGGCCTGGAACAAAAAGCTTAGAAGCCATGAAAACAGAATTAGGGAAATAAATGATGCCATGAACGGTTCCAACATCAGAATTATTAGGATCCCCGGGCAGGCGGGGAGGGGATGGAGAAAGAGAGAGGACTAGAAGATATAGTTGAACAAATTCTGCATGAAAATTTTCCCAGTCTGGGGAATGGAACAAGCATTCGTGTCCTAAAGGCAGAAAGAACACCCCCCAAGATCAACGAATCTAGAAAGACCCTGAGGCACTTGATTGTGAGACTGACAAATCATAATTTTAGACAAGAGCTTCTGAGGGCAGCCAGGGGGAAAATATTCCTTATGTACAGAGGAAGGTCCATCAGAATAACGTCAGACTGTCCACAGGAACCTGGCAAGCCAGAAAGGGCTGGTAAGACATATTCAGGGCACTAAATGAGAAGCACATGTGTTCACAGCCAAGAATACCTTATCCAGCAAGGCTGACATTCAAAATGGATGAAGAGATAAACAGCTTCCCAAGACCAGCAAAGTTTAAAAGAATATGTGACAATCAAACCTGACCCACAAGAAATATTATGGGGTCTATCAAAGAAGAAAGAAACCGAGAGTGACATAGAACAGAAATTTACAGAGACAATCTATAGAAACAAGGACTTCACGGGCAACAGGATGTCAATAAAAACATATCTTCCAATAATCACTCTCAATGTGAATGGATTAAACACTCCCATAAAAGAGCACAGAGTTGCAGATTGGATAAAATGACAGGACCCATCCATATACTGTCTACAAGAGACCCATTTGGAACCTAAAGATACATCCAGACTGAAAGTGAAGAGATAGAGAAGTATCTTTCATGCCAGTGGGCCTGAAAAGAAAGCTGGGGTATCGATTCTCCTATCAGATAAATTAGATTTTAAACTAAAGACTGTCATCAAAGATAAAGAAGGACACCAAATCATTTTTAAAGAGTCTATCCACCAAGAAATAACCATTGTAAATATTTATGCCCCCAATATGGGAGCAGCCAACTACATAAGACAACTGTTAATCAAGATAAAGAGTCATATCGATATGAATACATTCATGGCACTGAAAGTACAGATTGCTCTAGGCAGTATAGACATTTTAACAATTTTTATTCTTCTGATCCATGAGCATAGAATGCTCTTCCATTTTTTGGTGTCTTCTTCAATTTCTTTCATGAGTTTTGTAGTTCCTTGAGTACAGATCCTTTATCACTTTGGTTAGGTTTATTCCCAGGTATCTTATGGTTCTTAGTGCTACAGTAAGTGGAATTGATTCTCTAATTTCCTTTTCTATATTTTCATTGTTAGTGCATAAGAAAGCAACTCATTTCTGTACATTGATTTTGTATCCTGCCACATTACTGAATTGCTCTATGAGTTCTAGTAGTTTGGGGGTAGAGTCTTTTGCGTTTTCCTATAAAATACCATGTCATCTGCAAAGAGAGAGAGTTTGACTTCTTTGCCTGTTTGATTTCTTTTTATTTCTTTTTTTTGTCTGGTTGCTGATGCTAAGACTTCTAGTATTATGTTGTATAACAGTGGTGAGAGTGAACATCCTTGTCGTGTTAATGATCTCAAAGGGAAGGCTGTCAGCTTTTCCCCACTGAGGATGATATTCACTGTGGGTTTTTCATAGGTAGATTTTGTGAAGTTGAGGAATGTTCCCTCTATCCCTATACTTTGAAGTGTTGTAATCAGGAATGGATGCTGTATCTTGTCAAATGCTTTTTTGGCATCGATTGAGAGGACCATGTGGTTCTTCTCTCTTCTTTTATTGATTTGTTCTATCATATTGGTTGATTTGTGAATGTTGAGCCACCCTTGCCTCCCATGGATAAATCCCACCTGGTCAAGCAGAGAGAGTCAATTATCATATGGTTTCACTTACCTGTGGAGCATAAGGAATAAGGTATAATAATAATAAGGAATAATAATAATAATCTCCCAATAACTAAGACATTGGGAAAGGGAGAAGAGAAGTGAGTTGGGGGAAACTGGAGGGAAAACAAACCATGAGAGACTGTGGACTCTGAGAAACAAACTGAGGGCTTTGCAGGGGAGGGGTTTGGGGGAGGGAGAAGTCTGGTGGTGGGTATTATGGAGGGCACGTATTGCATGGAGCACTGGGTGTGGTGCATAAACAATGAATTTTTGAGCACTGAAAAAAGTAAAATGAAATAATATACAAAGTTACAGGCAAATATTAAAATGGACCACTTAGACTGTCCACTCAAAAATAGTTATTAATATATTTGTATAAAATGTGTCATTTATGAAAAAAAAGAATATTCAATAGAAACAAGACAGTCTCTTCACCAAATGATATTGGGAAAACTGGACAGCCACATGCAAAAGAATGAAACTGAACCACTTTCTTACACCATACAAAAAACAAATTCAAAATGGATGAAAGACCTAAATGTGATACAGGAAACCATCAAAATCCTGGAGCAACCTCTATGACCTTGGTTACAGCAAGTTCTTACTAGACACATCTCTGGAGGCAAGGGAAACAAAAGCAAAAATGAACTATTGGGACTTCATCAGGATAAAAAGCTTCGGGACATCAAGAAAACCATGAATAAAACTAAAAGGCAATCTACAGAATGGGAGAAGATATTTGCAAATGACCTATTAGATAAAGAGATAGTATCTGATATATATAAAGACCTTATCAAACCCAATACCCATAAACAAATAATCCAGTTAATAAATGGACAGAAGATATGAATAGACATTTATCCAAAGAAGATATTTGGATGGCAAAAAAACACTCAATCATAGTCACTCATCATCAGGGAAATACAAATCAAAAGCACAATGAGATACCACCTCACACCTGTCAGAATGGTTAAAATTAACAACACAAGTAACAACTGAAGTTAGGCAAGGATGTGAGAAAGGTGAATAGTTTTGCACTATGTGTAGGAATGCAAACTGGGGCAACCACCGTATTAAACAGTATGGAACTTTTCAAAAAGTTAAAAATAGAAGTACCCTACACACCCAATTGCACTACTGGGTATTTACCCAAAGGATACAAAAATACTGATTGGAAGAGACACCTGCAGCCAGATGTTTAACGTAGCATTAGTTAAAATAGCCAAACTGTGGAATAAATACAAATGTTCATGGGCTGATGAATGGATAAAGAAGTCATGGTGTGTGTGTGTGCATGTGTGTGTGTATACACATACATACATATATATGTGTATATATTCCTCTCTAAATATAATACACACACAACAGAATATTATTCAACCATCAACAAGAATGATGTCTTGATATTTGTTATGATGTGGATGAAGCTAGAGTGTATTATGCTAAGTGAAATAAGTCAGAGAAAGACAACATATCATTTTACTTCTTTGTGGAATTTAAGAAACAAAATATGAACATAGGGGTAGGAGGCAAAAAAGAGAGGAAGGCAAACCATAAGAGACTTTTAACTATAGAAAATAAACTCGGGGTTGCTTTTGGGGTGGTGGGTAGGGGATGTACTAAATGGGTGATGGGGATTATGGAGGCCACTTGTGATGAGTATTGGTGTTGTAGGTAATTGATGAATTATTAAATTCTACTCAGGAAACCAATATTACACTATATGTGATCTAGAGAGAATTTAAATAAAAACTTGAAACAAAAAAAAATATAATGTTTCACTAGATCATGGGGTTTCTTTTTTTTTTTCTAGCTACATATATTTAATTTACTGAAGAATGTTGCTTAGCAAAATTTTTACATGACAGTCACATAGCTTTTAACATGACATGGACTTTTTTCAGAAGTCACTTGTTTTAATCATTAAAAACTGTAATAATTGAACATCTCAAATTTCATTCTTTTTTTTTTTCTTCATGAAAACTGTACTCTTTAAACCCCATCTCCTATTTCTCCCATTCCCTCACCCAGCTCCCCACTGGTAACCATCAGTTTGTTCTCTGTAGTTAAGAATCTGTTTTCGCCCATTTGTTTTGTTTCTTAAATTACCCTATGAGTGAGATCATATGATATTTGCCTTTCTCTGACTGACTTCTTTCACTTAGCATTATAGTCTCTAGCTCTATCCATGTTGTTACAAATATCAAGATTTCATTCTTATTGATGGCTGAATACTATTCCATCTTCTTTATCCATTTATCTATTGATTGTAAATAATGCTTTAATAACATAGGGGTGCATGTATCTCTTTGAATTAATGTTTTTGTATTTTGGAAATAAATACCCTCTAGTTTGATTATGTTGTTCTACGATAGCTTTGTTTTTAAATTTTTGAGGAATTTCCATACTGTTTTCCACAGTGGCTGTACCAGTTTGCACTCCCACCAACAGGACAAGGGGGTTCCTTTTTTTCCTACATCCTTGTCAATACGCATTATTCTCTGTCTTTGATTTTAGCCATTCTGACAAGCGTGAAGTGATATCTCATTATAGTTTTGATTTGAGCATGGGGTTTCCTGAAATAGTTGTCTTAGTCAAAATATCTGAATTCAGGAAATTTCGTTTTGATCAAAGACAGAAAAGATGGAAAAGGACAAAATCTACATAGACATTATTGTTAGCATAGAGAAGTTATTCCTGCCCAAGTCACATGATAAACTGGGAACCCCAACTTTAGGACAGAAGGCAGCCAGTATCATGACAAAGAAAATGCAATTTGATTTTAATGTAGGTAATTTTTTCCTATAAATACAAGATTTTGCCCTCTCTAAAATTCAGAGTTACCCCTTTAAAATATATTAATATAATTAGCAATTAAATGATCCATGCAATTAATAATTTTCTTATTACTTTTTACCCTTTGTTAAATAAATCCCTAAGTAGTCTTGAAAGAAGAGCAGATAGCTCTATAAAAGTCAGAAATGCCATTGTCTACATTCATCCTCTAAGACTCCAGCTAGTTAAATTTTGTGATCCTAATGATCATTCAATTATACATTGATAAAGCACCTACATAAATATGCTATAGAGTTTCACATATATTATAATTTAATGGGAGTAGGATGGACAAATAAACAATCACTTATAATCATCCATGGATGCTATGAAATTTCTATGTATTAGGACACTGTTGTGTAAAAAATAAAATGTTGAAAACAGGAGTACATTGTCTCTACCTGCAGGGATGCTGCAGAAAAGAAGAAAGAAAGATGACCTGGTCCCATCCCTTTGCAAACACACTAACTACAGCTCTTTTGGTGACCACACACATATAGTACTTGGTAATGGAAGAGTCCTTAGATTTGAAATCCTTTTCCAATGTGCCTAGGCTGTTCAGGGCTGCTTGTGAAGGATAAACTTGTTGTTTTAGGATCTATTATGAAATAACTTGAGAAATGTAATACAAATTACGTAATTAGCAGGATATAACTTGTAGACGTTTCATGAACAAAACAGTTTCCTTTCATGTAAGTGATGACCTATATGCATCATTCAGGGATCACAAATGTTAAAACCAAACTGGAAAACATCCTAATACAACAAGAAACAATATGGGGAGTCAGTGGGGAATCCTATACTTCTCTGTGATTCTTCACCTATGTTTCAAATTTACTATTACTTTTGAAATTATTAGTAAACTTTGGTATTGGCTTAGAGTTCCAATTTTTGTGAGATTTAACCATCTCAGTTTATGATTTACCTGAGGCTGGCGATCTGGTTTGAAGGAAAGGATTATAAGATTTGTTTTGAAGCTGCTAGAGCAAAGCAATTACTCTGTATTTACATAGATTGTATATTCTGAGGGACTGCACTGGATGTACTAACGGAGATTACAGAATTTATACTCCAAGTCCATCTACTTCTTGACCGTATCATTGTAGTGTAAATAGTATACATACCTAAGAGATAAGCAAACCTATGTGTAATAGGTACATAGCAGTTACTTCAGAAGAGATGAGACTACATTGTCACTTTTCATTTCCTGTGACATTTTTATTAGTTTACTAGGTCACTAGGTGGGCCAGTAAAGGATACTCAATAAGCAAGTGATATATACGGATTTATTTTTTAGGTAAATATATTCTGAAAATAAGGGAGTAAACAAATTGGAAAAGGACATAAGCAGAGACCAGAACAGTTGGCAGGGTTGGGGGTGGAGGACTGTAGTTACTAAGGGGAAAACTGATACAGGATTTATATAATGATAGCAGCGAGAGGTACAGAGATAATATGGCATATTGGCAAACCATCCTATGTCAGGATTATGGATATGGGCAAGGTTCAGGATGAATTTAAGCATTTATCTTCCATAAGTAATATCTGTAGACAAGAGAGAAAGGAGTTTTAAGAAGAGTTCTAGAAAACCAGTTTTCTTTTTCTCTCTTTTTTAAAATTTTTTTCTCCTTTCATTTTTTTAAATTTTTTCATGTAATCCATTGGTACAGAGAATGGGGGAAGGGTGTTAGGATATCTGTCCTGTGGAACTAGTCTGTGTGAATGCCACCAAAATATTAATATGGACATGTCCTGTTCCCATCAAATCTCTCTTTGGCTGCAAAGAAGATGTTATCAATAGCCAAACTCTTCTCTGAGCTTTTCTAAAGCTGTATCAATCACTTAACCTCTTGGCAAGTGCCTAAAATGGCAAGCACGTGGGAGGGACTGAAGCATAAGGAAAGGACACATCATCCTGAAAAGCCAGAGGAAAATAGTATCAAGAATACAGTTTCAAAAGACAGAGAACTTAGTATAAATAAAAAGGGGAGAACTCACAGGGGTTTCCATAATCTAAGAGTCTTTGGGAGCACAGACAGTAGTAGCAAAGGACAGACCACCCCCTGCTCTACCCACCGACAGCAAGGTACACACACAGAATGCTGGGCTCTTGGGGCTCTTTTCCCCTAGGACCAACATGCTGGGGACAGGGAACTAGGTAACGCTGATGCATGGGGGAAAAGGGTCATTTTTCTTGGCAGTGAATGAGGATAAACTGAGGCCACAATGCCACTGCAGGATAAACTGAGGCCACAATGCCACTGCATATGCCCAGTGTCTGTCTGGGCCCGTCTGGGAATCCTCTGTCCACTCCCTGAATTTGTGCACAGAGATGGGGGGTACTCTAGCACTTCTTAGGTTGTAGTCAGTTTTGTTAATACATTGATCACTGAGGTCGACTGGTAGGATCAGGGATACGGAGCTGAAGCATGAGGTGGGGGACCCTGACATTCATGGCCTCACACCACTATGCTACCTGGCAAGTTACCTGATTGGGAGGAGGTGCCCTCTACCTCCAACTTGCTGGGTGACCTGGATTGGCGTCCTTCCTTCTGTCTGCCCCCTCTTTCCTCACTGTGAAGGTGTTGGCCCCGTCCAAATGCAGATGAGGCCCTCAGGACAGGCAGTGACAATGCAGACCTCCAGGAAAAGACTATCTTGGTGAATTCCAGGGCCTCCAGCTGTACGTCATGGATACACAGCGCTGTGCGCAGTAGGCTGGGGTCAGCAGGCTGCGGAGCACCAGGCCTCCTGGCATGTCACCCGGTGCTTGTCTCTACCACTGCTCAGGCTGGTGTTGCCCAGAAAAACATTGAAAGGAGTGTCCTCCTCAGCAGCCCGCTGCATTCACGGCCTGCGCAAGCACAACAGAGAGCATGCTGGGAGCCAGGGAGGGAGGCACCTGCCGGCATGCGCAGTGTGCTGGGAGCGTGGCCCCCAGGACTGCGCACGCGGCTGCGCCTCAGCAGAAAGCGCATCCTCAGCGAGTTCTCACCTGTCAGTGCGTCCTGGCACGCTGGAGCTGGCAGGGTAAGTGGAAGAGCCATTTTGGGCGGAGCAGAGAGCAGCTGAGTCTTGGTCGATAGCTCCAAGCCCTTCCTCCTCCTGTCCACTCCCTTCTCATCACTTGTAGCCATCACTACCCACTAGGTCCTGAAGGAGGATAGGACCAAGGCCACAGCTTTGATTCAGAACCAGTGGCCATGGTGCAGATCACCACAGGGCCCTTCTCCAAGGGCCCTTCTCCTTGGAGAAGGGTCCGGTGGTGACAAGGTCATCTTTGCCACTTGTCACCATATAGCAGCTCGCAAGGCTTCAGAACACACTAAACCGAGCCTCCAAAGTAGCTCTTTATGAGTGCACACAGGAGTGGGAAGTGAGAGTGAAAGGAGCTCTGGCAGCAATTCTGGCTGACGCAGGCTAGTTGCGGGCTGCAGATGAACTTGCTCAGTTGTCCCTCACCCAGCGCCTCCTTGGTCAGTTAAAGAGCCCTTGTTCTTGGCCCTGTAGACATGGAGGCCTGGGCCCCAAGTCACCAGTCTGTATACTGGACCTAGCTCAGGTGCATAGGTCTCTGTCGTTGTACAGGTACCAGTAGTCACTGCCAGGTTATTAGGGACAGGCTGTAGGACTCAGGCAGCCCCTTCAGGTGTGCTCTTGGTCTTGTCCATCAGCCATTCCTCTTTAAATAGCTTGCTGGTGTCCTTCTTGGTTCCCTAAGGGAGAACCCCACCAGTAGGGAGATGGACTCTGTGACCGCAGTGAACTGACTGAAGTCTCGGCAAGTTATCTGGGTGCCCTTATAGATGATATAAATAAGCAAAAGACAAGAAGACTTCTTAGAAAATTAGAGCTGACACCATAAGGAGAAATGCTAGAATGAGAAGTCTACCTGATTCTCAGAGAGATGATGATTAAGAGATAATTTCCTTCAGAGATTATAAAGAAGATACAAAGAAAAGTGAGGGAAATAAGAAAGGACTATAAGAAAACTCAAATTTCATGAGAAATATGTCCATGCTAAAGATAAAAAAAATCCTAATGTAGAATGTAAGAGTAAACATTTTGTTCATTTTGGAGAGGAAAAAATGAAGTAATCAAAATTATGAAAGAGGTAATAAATACAAAAGACATCCCACCTGTACTGGGAAATACTCAAAGACAGTATGGCACTGTCAGGAATAGTTTCAGTTTATATCTCAAATTTTAAATGTAAATATTGAAAATTAAGGAAAACTTACATTTTTTTTTTGGAAAACACATTTTTTTTAAAGATTTTATTTATTTATCTGACAGACAGAGATCACAAGTAGACAGAGAGGCAGGCAGAGAGAGAGAGGGAAGCAGACTCGCTGCTGAGCAGAGAGCCCGATGCGGGACTCGATCCCAGGACCCTGAGATCATGACCTGAGCCGAAGGCAGCGGCTTAACCCACTGAGCCACCCAGGCGCCCGGAAAACACATTTTTTAAAGTAGTATTCAACCTGACTCTGATACTAAATTACAAACTCAAGAATGAAATAGTATGGCTAAAAAAAGATACCCTTACTAAATAATAAACTGTCATGAATAACGAAAAATCTAAAAAATTGTTTTACATAGAGGCATAAGGTTTAATTTAATTGCCAAAAATGAATATATAGTAAAAAACACTGTGTAATGGCAAGCCAAAGGATTTATATTGGCAAAAACTAATTGAATGATCTATTGATTAAAGTAACTAAAGTCAAATTCTCTTAAATTTCTTCCCATGCAGAGAGAAATTAGAGCACTTTAATTATAGCAATACAAGTAAAGACAGGATTTTTGAATATAGAGTAAATTAAAAACAAGTGGTATAAACTTCTCAGTTTTATCTAACTGTAAAAAAGCAAACCAATGGAAAAAATAAAAGATAAAGCAACAGCAAAAAATGTTTGAATAAAGAAGTAAATATGAAAGTAATAACATTAATTATTAACATACATTAAATATGTGAAATTTCATCATTAATAATTTTCAGATTTTATAATTGCATAGTACTTAAAAATCTAGAGCAAAGTAAGTGCTCATTAGATGATAGTGATGATGACAATGGTGATAATTATAATTGAAAAAGAAAATTTGGAAGGGGAGGCGAACCATAAGAGACTATGGACTCTGAAAAACAACCTGAGGGTTTTGAAGGGTCAGGGGTGGGAGGTTGGGGGAACAGGTGGTGGGTAATGGGGAGGGCACGTTTTGCATGGAGCACTGGGTGTTGTGCAAAAAGAATGAATACTGTTACGCTGAAAAAATAAAAATGGAAAAAAAATAATAATTGCTCTATGACATTTTTTAAAAGCACACCTAATATATATATATATATATATACATGCATACATATATACACATATATATTAAACAAAATGAAAAAAATTGTCAATTAAAGCAAAGTGTAATGAGTGAGGGGGCTTTTTTTTTTAATATTAGTTGATGCTCTATGGAGAGGATTGTGTGGTGGAAAACTGATGTACGGAAACATCAGTAATTTAAATCATCTTTCAGAAACCTAAGGCTTCAGTGGAACATAAAGGTTTTTAAGGCATAGGCAAAAAATTATAAAGGGCGTCTGCATGGCTCAGTGGGTTAAAGCCTCTGCCTTCGGCTCAGGTCATGATCCCAGGGTCCTCGGATCGAGTCGGACATCCGGCTCTCTGCTCAGCGGGGAGCCTGCTTCCTCCTCTCTCTGCCTGCCTCTCTGACTACTTGTGATTTCTGTCTGTCAAATTAATAAATAAAATCTTTAAAAAAAAAATTCTCATGAGTTAGAGCCTCTCTAACTCAAGAGTATACAGAGGTTTCTTATTCTGGAGAGGAACTAATCGGAGGTTCCTGAGAAATAGAACACACTAGTGAGAATGGTGGTAGAATTCCCATAATTTTCTGGACTCTAAGAGGGAAGGACATGTCTATTACTTTCTGGGGTGAACTGGTAGTTGTATCAATATCCAATGGGAGAAATAGTTCCCTGTGTAAAGGACTCTGAAATCCACAGAGTTTTCTGACCTCTGCTATCAGCAGGGGCTGCGGAGCACCAAGCCTCCTGGCATGTCACCTGGTGCTTGTCTCCACCACTGCTCAGGCTGGTGTTGCCCAGAAAAACATTGAAAAGAGTGTCCTCCTCAGCAGCCCGCTCAGAATCAATGATTGCAATATGCTTAAGCATGGCACTGAAGAACTAGAATGCTTACCGAATTTATAGAAATTGCTGTTGTGAACCAAGGTAAGTCATTAGCAGTATGCATGGTATAATGATACAAATGCAAGTGGATAGGTTTCTAAGTGATGTCAATATTGAAAACTGTATAGCAGAATAGAAAGTTCAGTTTCCTTACTCTGCATCTTAATAAAACCTTGGCATTATATAAGTCCTCTTTGAAAAAGATGGAGGAAACAAATATTGATAAAATGCAACATTGATTTGAATTAAGTTTTGGTATCTGGGAAAAATGGTGACTCATAATACAATGAAGTTGGGTTTCCAAAAACTGAAAAGGCAAAAAAGTTGTCCTTCTTATATATTTGAGTCTCTGAAATGAAATTTTGCATCACTGGCAATTATATAAAGATATATGAATAATTATATGCTTTTACATGCTATATCAAAATAAAAGTAAATTATATTTATCAATGACATCATTGTCTACCTATAAAACACAAGACAGTTAGTAAAAACAATGAATAAAATTGGTAAATTTATAAGCATCCAAATTTTTAAAGTTTCTAATTTATTAATAATTACATCCTAGAAAAATTATGAACAAAATATTTAGAACAGCCTCAGGAAAAAATATTGTAAGCATTTAGAAATAATTCTGGTAAGAACATTGTACGATTTAAAGGAAATCTGAATAAACAGAAAGATAAAAGATGAGTCACAATTACAAATATATAACTACATCACAGACTAATGTATAAATATTACTGCAGAATTAAAAGGACCAAATAAAAAAAATGAGAAATTCAAAAAAATTAATTAAGTACTTTAGAAAGCTTGCCAAATATAAAATAAAAACTATAAAATCACTATCATTCATATATGAAAAAGTAATCAGCTAGAAATTACAACTGAAAAATATCCATTTTAGTAGTGGCAATAAAACAGCATATCCATAAAACAAGAGTGATCATTTTTCTTTCAGAGGAAGAGAATTATGAAAAACAGATATAGTCAATGTAGGACTGAACTAATCCCTTCATGAGGCTATCAATGATTCAGTTTTCTAAATTTCTGCTATGTCATCTTTCGTGCATGGACTCCATCTTCATGTTTCTCATCTCATAGTCCCAAGAAACTTCCTTACCTCTATTATGTATCCCCATTTCCAGCAGGGAAAAAGACTAAGACAATAGATAAAATAATGTCAGTCAACAAGTTATGCTCCTTTATAAGAATATTTACTGGGAACATTGTCCAATATCATATACTAACATCCCTTTGGTTAGAATTATTGTATCAGATACTTATTTTTAACTACAAATAATGGTGAGAAATGTAGTATTAGTTAGTTTAAAACTGAGCACATTGTCCTCAAACTAAATATAAATTCTGTTAGTTAAGAAGGAAAGGAGACCAAATATTGAATCTGTAGTTTTCAGTGTGTGTGCGCACATACATACATACACATGAACACAAAGGTTTGTGTAGAATATACTCTGTTAAAGTCCTCCTTTTTTTTTTTTCCTGTTCTCTGTCACTAACAATGTAAGTAACAATTCTTGACTGTCTCTGCTCTTCACTGTTCATCCTTTTGCCTAATACATGGCCTAAAAAATGGGGTTATTTAAAAAACATATGTTTATATTTAATGTGTGGTTGGATATGTGTAGGAATTAACTGAGCAGATTCACTTTGAAACTGGCAAGTATATGGTAATGGAGGCCTGACTGACTATGAGAATTCATTGATGGTGACTGTCAACTAGAAACTGTGTTAAATAAGGCCAAGGGGAGTGTCTATTGAGAACAGAGGAAAAAGTAGAATCTTTGTATTTTTTTAAGCAAACTTACATAGCATTGTTTTGGACTCTTTATCAGAAAAGCAATACATATGAAAGGTTACTGCCACTGCCTGAATTTTTGTGTTTGCTTTTAAATTCAGTGGTGGTGGTGGGGGGGAAACAAGAATATTAAGAATGAGTCAATTCATATGAAACTTACACTAAAAGTCGGCAATTTTCCAGGATAATGAATGTAGCGCACCAGAGCACAAGAAAAATGAGTATAAAGAAAGAATTCATTTCGGGGATTTGAGTATTAATGTATGTTTTGTGCTTTTCAGGCTTATTTCATCGAACGAATTCACAAAATAATAAACTTTCTTATAAACCGATTAGAAAAAATTGAAGTATTTTTTTTTCTGATCAGTTTATAAGCAATTCACAACAGAGGAGAAGAGAAATACCAAGGGGTGTGTGTGTGTGTGTGTGTGTGTGTGTGACAACTGATAATAGAAGCTATATATTTAATCCCCCCAACAAACCAATAAGCAGGTATACATATCCTGATTTCACAGATGAGGGAACTGAAGTTCAGAGTTTAGTAACTTCAGGTGTATAGACTGATGAATGAAGCATCTAGAATATATACTGAGGACTACTTCACTCTGAAAACTTTCTGTGATATATGACCCATTCTACCTACAATTTTCATACAAATGTTTCTTCCAAGGAATTTGTTGTTGCAGAATATATGGCCTTAATATAATTTCCTGCCTTGGCTACCCACTGGGCAGGCCCATTCTTTAATAAGATTTTCTACTGGTTAAAAATGTGCTTTTTAAGAATTTTCCAAAGTACTTATACGAAAGTTTTATCTTAGAAATTTAAGATTTGTTGTATATCTGAATGTGTCTTAGTTTATCTCATCCATGATCCTCATGATTTAGCAGCTTTCTTTTTTCTTTTATGCTGTCATTTGGTCCTGAACCTTGCTATTGAAGAGTCATGTTCTTTTCTATCTCTCCTTTTTCTATTTCTTCTTCTACAACAGTTACTTACGTCTATCTATCTATCTATCTATCTATCTATCATCTATCTATCATTTGTCTATCTACCATTTCTATATTTATATGTGTTGACCTGTGTATGGGTATGAGTATGTGTGTGGGTTTCTCACTAGTCTTTCCCTACATGCTATTTGATTGTAACGTTTGGAAGCTGTAACATTCAGATTTCAATAGGGCATTCCAAAATTTTAGATTCTTTTTTTTTTCTTTTTTGTGAAAGCCTGTGCCTCCTACTCCCTTTTACCCACTCTCTCACCCACCCCACAATTACCACTTTGTTCTATGCATTTGTAGGTCCGTTTCTGCTTTGTTCACTTCTGTCCTTGGATCAGATACAAAAGAATTTATTACTCACAGTATCAGCATTTTAACCAGTTTATGAACCTCAGTTCCCACAGAGTAGCTCAAATATATCCAAATGACACCTGTACACTAGTGACTGTGTTATAGGGCAGAAACCCTTAGCTTAAGAAATCTGAATTTTTATAATGGGCAGCAAGCATGCCTACACTTTTTACCACATATAAACATAATCTCTATTAAACTGGACAGTAAATGCAGCTGCACTTTGCTTCAGAATGTGACATCTTTATCTTCCCAAGCTGTAAACAAACCTACCCTTTGCTTCAGATTAATTCTGTTTTCCAAGACTATATACAAGAAATAAAATAAAATAAACCTTCAAAACAATACCAAAAGAAAGAGCAGTCACTGCTTTGTTCATAAGACCTACAGAAATCGAGGAGATATGGAAAATCATATCCCAACAATATGCATGTTACTTTCCCAAGCAAGACCTGCTCTTTTCCCAACATAATTTGCTGTTTTGATGTATGTATTATCTTAACATTCTTCAAGTATTGGTTAAAATATTTTACAAAGATATTTATATTGTTTAATCCCACTTTTCCAAAGTTCAACAGATCATAAAATAACATGATTGAGGGGAAAATATATGAGATGAAACAGTAAAGAACGACAACGACAAACAATAGACAAAAATTTCAAGGTATATGTACCTACTGAGTAGTGGGAAGTATAGAGTTGGGAATTAATTCACAGAAGTCCTGTCTGGGATTGGTAATATTCAATACTTAAGCTCGATACTGAGAAATACTTTCCCCTGACAGATGTTAGAAATCGTATTTTATACTTACTTATCAGTATTCAATAAAAGCAATCAAATTGCTATTTTAAAAGAGTTAATATCTTGATAATACTAGACTCTAGAAGCTAATTTTTCTAAGAACTACAGTACATGGATTGCATTTGTTTGCATACTATGGACTTTTTATTATATTCATTGTAGTATGACTACACTGCCAACACTGAATTTGGATTTTTCCAAATTCACACTATTGATGATAAATGGAGGTAGTTCCTTTTAGTGACTTACTTGGCAGACCTTTCATGTATCCATGGAGTTGCTGGTATTTCCTGTAAGATCTGTCACTTGATGAATCCTGCATGAGGGAAACCGCTGCACACATCATTACCAACATTACCAAGTTTCAAAACAAATACAAATAATTTCCCCCTGACCAAGAACAAAAGCATGTTGTAGACAAAGTGGGATTACGTCTTAATAAAGGCATAAGTCTAATTAGGTTAATTTTACTGGGAAATAACTTCGTTTTCTGTCTCTTAATTACTGTGCTATGAAATTAGAGAAATTAAACCTAAGGCTGTGCAACTAAAACATTCCAGGATCACATGATTGTTCCTCTGAAAGACTGCATATTTCCTGTGATATAGAATAATAAATGTTAACACAAATTTTTAAGAGTGAGTTATACTATTTTGTGACAGGTTTTTAAGTTTTTGCCAACTTATCAACTTATCTTTATAAGTCTGTTTAAAGGTAAAACTACATAAAAGTAAATATCATTATAAATTCTAATTAATTTTATTCTATAAATAACAAAAGTATGTCACCATTTTTCTTATTATGTCAATCCCATTTGTTGTTTATATGTGAATTCCCTCTTATTTTCAGGAAACACTATACAGCTTAGTCACCTCCTTAAGCATCCAGACATTCCTGGTACACTTAAGAAATGGATTAGAGTCCCATTATACTGCTTTATGACAATGTTTAAAAATTTTTTTTTAGTGTTCCAAAATTCATTGTTTATGCACCACACCCAGTGCAATATGTGCCCTCCTTAATACCCACCACCAGGTTTTATGACAATTTTTATGAGACTCAATGCACCATACTCATATTAAAATCATACTAAAAGTAGCATAATACTTGAAATTATTGTTAAATTAGTGTGAAAAATTTAATATAGATATTGTAACATGTTCTAGAGGAAACTGTCAGTGTGCTCCTTTTTTAGATGTGTGACTTTGAGTTAGTTATTTAAAACCTTTGGGTCTCAATTTCTGACCTTAAGAAAGGGACTAAAAGAAATAGCAATATAAGGTCAAATAGCATCTGACCTTAAGAAAGGGACTAAAAGAAATAGTTGTTTTGCATATTCAATAAGGTGTGTGCACATTAAAACATGTCACATAGTGTCTGTAAAATGTAGATTTCAGTAATCAATGGATAATATCATTTTTTTTTTGCATTTCAAAAATTGCAAATAACTGAGAAAAATTAAGGTGGGAAAGGATGATATCCCGTGTGTGTGTGTGTGTGTGTGTGTGTGTGTGTGTGTGTATTATCCAAAAAGGAATAAAAAAAATAATTTGAAGAAAAGTTAAAGAGCAATAAAATTATGGAAAAAGTCTGTACAATGGTGGAGGGACCTTGTCTTCAGCACCGTTTAATTGGAGCATATACTGCACATTTTGGATTTAATATTGAAAGCAAATAACGTACTGGAGTATACTGATGACATAAAAGATACTGGTTTGGAATTCTATATTTGATTGATTAGAATTACTACTCTCTTACATTTTAATTTACTGAAACAAAAGTTACTTAAGGAATAAAGTCATCACGTATAGATAATATACTGGGCTATCTGCTATGGAGCATTTAAATGGTGTCATTGCCACACATTCTTAGTATGCGAGAGGAAAGTACAACATTGAGGCCAACAAGAATATAGGATTTTTCAAATTTGGTAAATGAATTTGATTGTTTAATATGTTTATGTTTGAATTACATGGACTTTTTATATTTATTTGTAAGACAAATATATTTTCCTATTTTATTTTTTGTGTGAATCATAATTGTGAAACATTTTTTGTATACTCACCAGAAAGGAAAAATTCAGGAGAAACAATAACAACAAAAAATCATGACCCTTGGGGCACCTGGGTGGCTCAGTGGGTTAAAGCCTCTGCCTTCAGCTCAGGTCATGATCCCAGGGTCCTGGGATGGAGCCCCGCATTGGGTCCTCTGCTCAGCGGAGAGCCTGTTTCCTCCTCTCTCTCTGCCTGCCTCTCTGCCTACTTGTGATCTCTGCCTGTCAAATAAATAAATAAAATCTTAAAAAAAAAATCATGACCCTATATTTTGTTATAATTAAGCATTGTTTTCTCACCATATTTATCACAGTTACCAAGAGTTTAAATGTTTAGCAAGGGGGAAAAGTCATTACCCATATAGTCCTGGTTTAAATCTTAATGATTATGCCACTCAAAGTCCATTAAATATACTATGGACTAATTAATTGCCTATAAAATTAAATGTTGAATTGCAGCTTGTATTTAATTGTGTGAAAAAAATTCAGGCCCCAAACAATTTTTAATAAAGTAGTTTTTGACAATGACCTATGTCATAATTAAAATTAAGATTAGTTAGAGCTTGCATTGTTAGTTATATTCCTAATAATTTATTTTATCAGAATTTAATTCCTATCAATATTCTATTAATATGAAGATAAACCTACTGAGAAGAAAAATATTTACCAACCTACTACATTGTAATATGACCTTGATTTCATCTGTCCATAAGCTGATACATCAAAAGGTCTGCGAAAATGAGGAACAGAGGCAAATTTTAGTTTAAGGCTCTATCTTTCGAGAGTTGGAACGAGCAAGGAAGTCTGAGGACTGATTATGTCTCTCATTAGCTGGGTGGTCTTGAACAATAGAACTAAACTTTTTAAGTGTTGGTTCCTTCTCCAGTGAAATGAACATAATGATTTCCAACTCTAAGCATATGGAGAGGATTAAAGATACTAAAAAAAAAAAAAAAAAAAAAAAAAAAAAGCATTTAGAACATTAGGCATCATAAACAATAAACGGAAGTTTCTAAACTCACATACATGCAACTTTCTCAGACTCTATTTAAGTTTATCACCCTCATTTTCCCTTTACAAAAGACAAAAGGCACAGATTAGAGCACTACTTCTAAAACTCTAATGAGGATCTCATTAGATATGCAGATTCTGATACATTTTGACTGGGGTGGGATCTCATTTTTTTTAAAGGTTTTATTTATTTATTTGACAGAGAGAGATCACAAGTAGGCAGAGAGGCAGGCAGAGAGAGAGGGGGAAGCAGGCTCCCTGCTGAGCAGAGAGCCTAATGTGGGGCTCGATCCCAGGACCCTGAGACCATGACCCAAGCCGAAGGCAGAGGCTTAACCCACTGAGCCACCCTCATTTTTAACAAACTTCCTGGTGATGCTGATGCTCTGATCCTAGGACCACACTTTGAGGAGCAAGGCATTCAAGTTTCCCCTGTTTTAAAAAGTGCAGTAATCATAGGAAGGTCCAAAGATCATAGGCCAACACCACCATCTACTCCAAAATCATCCATTAGAAGGATGCTTAGAGGTTGTGAAAGTGTGAAGAGTTGTAGAAAGCAAAAGGCTCACTTGTGCTTTCTCCTTCGTTCCAGATGACTCCTTTTAGGACTGCTGTGGGGATGATAATCTAAATACTGCTCTGTGGATGGATGGTAGTGCGTCATTTGGCAAAGATTTTCACTACATTTCCTCCCATGCTGTGTAGGCATGCCAAAATAAGGAAGATAAAACCACTCTGAACTGTCAAATTCTGGCTTACTTATAGAAAATGTTTTAGATTGTATTTTAACTTTCCAAAACCCTTTTATTACAGCAACCTTATTTTAAAAAATCAGACCTGTGTCTGGGAGCTGTTAGTTGTTTCTTCATAGACAACATCATTCAGCATAGAACAATAAAACACATTCCCTAGTATGTAAATTCAATACATTTTATTTACTCTGCATAGGAATAGACATAATTTGATTCTAGGTAGTAAAAAAAAAATAAAACTTGCTTCTTCCAGGGAAGATATTAACAACATTCTTTTTTTTTTTCTATTTGACAGAAGGAGAGAGCATAAGCAGGGTGGCACGCAAAGGGAGAAGGAGGCTCCCTGCTGAGCCAGGAACCTGATGCCTGGACTCCATCCCAGGACCCTGGGATCATGACCTGAGCTGAAGGCAGATGCTTAACCAACTAAGCCAAGAAGTGACCCTTAAAAATTATTTTTTTTTTAAATATTCTGTGCTGTTTGTGTAATCCAATTCCTAGAACATTGGAGTTAGATGTAGCCTAAGGAGTTAACCTTCCCATTTACCTCCCTTCTCCAAAGGAGTAGTACAAACATACACACAGAATAAAACATAGAGATGATCAGGGATTGGGCTGTTGTTTCACTTTTATCCAATATGTTCAAGGGCTTTCCTTTATAAAAACTAAAACAAAAGGTGGGGCAGAAAAACAGAAATATTTCTTGGGCTTTTACTGTCAAGCATAGACTTCTATCTTCACACTGTAAAGGACTCTCCACCGCCACTATCTTTGGCTAGCTGTCCCACTAACATTTAAGCTCTATGTCCACTGACAGATTATTCAAAGACAAGATAGTGCCTGGCAACCAATATTTGTTGAATGAATAAATGTTCATGCAGAGATGAGATGCGTACTACATCAAAGGGAAGCTGAATAACATTTGAATAAACAAATCTTTAGATACATTTATTTACAGGAAATTCTTACACTGAAATGAAATCATTTATTTGTAATATCTTCTCAATGGTTTAAGAATTTATAAAATATTTTCCCAAATGAAAGCCACTTAAAAATTTATCACTCTTACCAATGTTCTCATGGTATATATATATTCATAATTTTTCTTCATCATATGGCTTACCAGGAAGATACAAAGTAGATGTCTACAAAGTAACATCCCAACTTTGTATGGGCCTGTGTCAATTTAAGCACTTCTTACTACACACGTAGTCAGGCTATTTTTAAAAATTTCACCTTTTTTCTATGTTACCTGGTTAGCTTCTGTCCATAATTACATATAATCCTAAGTGTGGAATTTTTAGACTAATGGAGACTTTTACCTTGAATTTCATACAAATTGCTCTGCTTTTTTAAAAAACTTTCAGACCAATGACAAGTTTGTTAATAATCCATTTATAATGGATCATATGACTTTGCCCTGTAAGTTTTATCCATATATATTATGAGCATGAATGTTATTATTTCATTCAAGTATTGACAGATATGTTGAGCTCTTCAAGTACAGGATCATATAGCCCTATATCTGAAATTTATTCTAATCATATTTAAGTATACTATTAATTACAGAACTCCACTAAAAAAAAATTGGAAGTGCCAAATGTAGTATAATGCTATGAGAACCCTAAAATGACTAGACTGTCATTTCTTAAATCTCTTATTAACTTTTTCAAACACAAAAAATCTTCTGCTTTCCTATACTTTGTTGTAGTGCTAGTTGACTGTACTGAATTAGGCACACATTCTATGTAGCTGTATCTAGTGTTCAATTGCAAAATAGCTGCAGGACAAGACTGTGGTCCCTGACTCTAAAATCAAGAACTTTATGCTTTACAAAGATGACTTAATATCCACAAGTGTAGCTCCATTAGTATTACAGTATGACCAACTATAATAAATAGCTAGAAACAATGCTTAACACAGATCCAGAGATAGCTATAAGATTAATAATCTTATATTAATCATCATCACCCTGACCAGGACTATGATGGTTATGAGTTGGTCATTTAGTTATGACTATCATCTTTCATCTTAATTCATAATGGTGTAACTATCTGTTCTATAAAAGACAAGGAGAAGCTGACCTCCATTGTCTTTTCTACCAGAGAATGTCTAATGACCCACATGCATTGCAGGGACATAATTGTAGGAGAATAATTCAATATTTGACAGAGCATATTTCCTGGTCTTCTAGTCTTTTCCCCCCCACACTGACTTATCATAAAAAATTCCTTCATTTTCCATAACTGGTGTATAACATCAGCAAAACCCCGATGCCCATATTGTTAATGTTGTACTTTCTTCTAAAAGGGACCATTTTGTGATATACTCATAATTTTGACCTTGGAATCCATGGTTATGAATGCTATATCTATACTGTGAAATATTTAAAATCCATAGAGAGATTAAAAAATCAGTGAAAAGTTGAACCAACCTTAAATATTTATGCCAATTTCCAACAATTTCAACATTTATACCAGTACATATGTTCTCTATATCTCCTACTCATTGGATTTCTTTGCTTATTTTCTAACCTCAATGATCACTTTATTTCCATTTGCATAAATTTAGCCCAATTTATCATTCTCAAATATGAATGAGAGATCTTTGCCCACTAGATATTAAAATATAATACAATTAAAATAGTTATAGTGATAATATTCTCACAAAAGTTGTAGCATAATTCATAGCCAAGACTAGAATCTATAAACGTTTAATTTAATAAAAACCATATCGACTAAGGGACAAGTAAAAATTATTTAATAAAGGTGATAGAACAAAAGATTTTATGGAAAAAATTAAATTTGGAGATAACATGCATCAAAAACAATTATATCTGGAGTCAGAATATAAATTTAAAAACATCAGATAAATAAAATACAACTTACTACCTAATAATATTTATTAAAACCCTTTTGAAGTTTGTCTTCAAAAGAAATATTATATGTCAGATATTAAAAAGTCATAAAAATAAGATAAAACCATTTTATTTAACCTGCAGCTTAGGAATTAATATATTAAAATATTGAAGCTTTGCATTTATCCCTCACCAAATAAAATATATATATGACCTGCATCCTTCTTTAGCAATCACTGCTGTATATTTTATATAACACTATTTCCTATTTCCTATTTCCTGTTATATTTATATAACACAGTCCTATTTCCTAAACATGGCACACAGATTTAAGTATATTTAATATTTACAATATTAAATAATGTCTCATATATTCTTTTGTAATTTGCTTGGTTTTGGTCAGCAGCATGTGGAAAAGAGATTTATCCTACATGGATAAACCTAGTTTTATAGTGTGAAAATCTGTTAAAGGATAATGGGAAAATCAATTTATGCATCAATATATTGATAGACACTTAGGATATTACCGATATTTTAACTTCTAAACAAATGTTACTTTCCCCATTGACATTAAGGATAAGAAATGATTACTATGTTGTTATGAGCACCAGGTGTTGTATGGAATTGTTGAATCACTATATTGTACACCTGAAGCTAATATTACAGTGTATGTTAACTACTGGAATTTAAATAAAAACTTTTAAAAATGATTACTTTAAACAACTCTACATCCCCAAATTTGATAACATAGATGAAATGGATCAATCTGCCAAACTCACACAAGAATAAATAAGTAGCCTTACACCAATGAGACACCACTACACACCTATTAGAATGGCCAAAATATAAAACACTGACGACACTGTTTACAGAGATGTGGAATAACACAATTGCCCATTCATTGCTGGTGGGAATGCAAAACGGTGCTGTCACTTTAGAAGACAATTTGACAGTTTCCTATAAAACTAAACATACGCTGATTATGTGATGCAGCAGTTGCACTCTTCGTTATTTACCCAAGTGTGGTGAAAACTTTGTCCCTACGAAGACCGGCACAAGGGTCTTTATAGCTTTCTAGAAGCTCTTAAAACTTGGAGGTAACCAAGATATTCTTTAGTAGATGAATGAATAAATAAACCCTGGTACACCTAGACCATAGAATATTATTTAGCACTAAAATGAAATGACTTATCAAGTCACAGAAAGATGTGAAGGAATATTAAATACATATTACAAGGCTGTGTGTGTATATGAGGAAGAGGTATGTAGGAACTCTCTGCACTTTCCACCTAAATTTTCTGTGAACATAGTAGAGCTCTAACAAAGTTGTTGTTTTTTTAATCTACCTTCCAGTAGCTCTTGCAAGATTAAAAAGATAAAATAGAGAGCCATCCGAGTTTTTGACCAACGGACTGCTCAGTTCATGTGTTGACCTTAAAAAGTGTTACTTTGGACGTATTTCTACAACATTACTACTTATATAATTATAATAGTGACAGTGGAAATAAATATATACCAGTGGAATTATTTGGTAGTATGCTATGCACATACTATATACATCACCAACTTTACTAAATATCACCAAATTGTATTTCAAAACATCTGTAACGTTCAGGAGTATAGAGATCCACTGCTTGTATCATTGAAAATGCTGGGTATTATGAGAAATTAAGTATTTCCAGTTAAGAAAAAAAACTCAGTTTCCTAATTGTTAAAAGAATAAGAAAGAGCAAACTGGAAAGAATATTAATAGACAATTCATAAAGGAAAAATACCAATTGACAATACAGATTAAGAAAAATGTTCAATATAAATAGTAATAATGAAAATGTTCGTAAAAATGTTAAGTATTAACTCCTACCCAAACAACTGGCAAAAATAAATAAGCAAAACAATAACCCGAAACTCTGAAATTTTACTTCTAGATGTGTTCACAGAAAAATGCTTCTAAGTGTATATGATATGTACAGAAGAATGGTTATCACTGTACCTTTTGTTAGACTGAAATACTAAAAACAATATAAATATCCATCTATAAATTGTTCATCTCTAAGAAAGTCAAATAGTGATATATTGTTTTAAAGATTTTATTTATTTGTGAGAGAGAAAGCTCAAGCAAGCAGAGTGGAAGAGCAGAGGAGGAGGGAAAAGCAGGTTCCTCACCGAGCAGGGAGCCTGATGATGGGATCATTCCCAGGATGCTGAGATCATGACCTGAATTGAAGGCAGACACGTAACCAACTGAGCCACCCAAGAGTCCCAAATAGTGATATTTTTATGTAATGGATAGTCATACAGCAGTGAAAATATTGAACTAGAATTGCATGCATATACACACATACATCCTGAAAAAAAAAAAAAATCCACTGAAAGAACCATTAGGTAACAATATACGCACAATAAACTATCATATATACAATATTATAAAACTTACAAAACTCTACTTTTGTAACAACATACTAAGATTACATTAAAAGATTGTGAGAATTTCCATCACCAAGTTTTTGTTAATGATTCTTTTTTAAGAGTGAGGCAGAAGACTAGGATTATAGAGGTTTGCATAGGAGACCTCAATTTAGATTTCATTTTTTTAAGAGTACTACCACTACCCAAAATGATAAACATTTTGTAAAGCAATATGGAAGCCATGAAAATACACCTGTCATCTCCTGCTGCCTCAGCTGTTGCACTTTGAAATCCATCAGTGAGCTTGTGCTAATGTGGCACAAATGTGACAGGAATCCCTGTCAGACTTGTCAAAATTTGGAATGACATTGTAGTCAATGGCATTTCTCCTTCCTTCCCTCCCTCCCTCTCTTCCTTCTTTCTCTCCCTTCTCTTGCACTGCATTCAAGCTACATTACTGTCCAATGGCACTCCTAACATCCTCTTACTTGCTCCATTTTTCCTCAACATTGTTTTCTCCAATAAGTCCCTATGGGTCTAGTCCATCTGACATCCTTCTCAAAGGATCTAGATTAACACAAGCAAATTACGTCCAACCATTCAAATTAATCTCCATACTGGCTACACATGCATTATATGAAATATTCGTAATTTAAATTTTAATTTGAGTACTTGTATTATGTGTAATTTATATTTTCTTCCTTATAATTTTCTGTATTTTTCAAACTTTTAAAATTATGCAATTATTGCTTTGTGATCTGGAAAAAATACATTAAAACGACTTCATAGATCAAAACAAACCAAGATCGAATGAAGCCGAACCCTATTTTCACCATATAGTTATTTTGTTAAAATTTTAAAATGTGACATGAATATTTAATACTTTTGTCCTGAAATTTAACACTCATGTGCTCTTTCCACATATATACTACATATCTGCTGACAGGGGACATTTACTCCATGAATTAGAAATTTGAGGCTGGGGGCACCTGGGTGTCTCAGTCAGTTTAGCATCTGACTCTTGATTTTGGCTCAGGTCATGATCTCAGTATCTTAAAATCAAGCATGGCCATGTCAGGCTCCATGCTCAGTGGGGAGTCTGCTGAAGATTCTCTCTCTCCCTCTCCTTCTGCCCCTTCCCCCTAAACTAAATAACAGAAAGAAAGAAGAAATATGAAAGAAAGAAAGAAAGAAAGAAAGAAAGAAAGAAAGAAAGATTGATTTGAAGCAGAATCACCTCTGTGCGCTGATATTAAAAAAATACTTTCAAATATGTGTACATGTGTACATAGAGTTCTCTCACCTTCAGTGAGAAAAGGAATGTGGACATATTGTCCCTCTTCTCTTATAGAGACATAAACCTTCCCTTTAGTAATTTCTTTCTTTGAACAAGCTTTACTTCACAGTTCATTTTAGCCACAATTTCCCCCAGTTTCCTTTTTCATGGAAAGGCTTGCTGGCAGGCTCCTGGGTTGACTTGCAAGGTTTATCAAAGATAAATCTTTAGCCTTTATCCCACAATTTTTACACCACAATTCACAAACCCACTATTCCAGTTTCACCTGTAACTGTTTCCAATGATAATCTTCCATGATGAATTACCTTGTAAGACATCCAGCGCACATGTACTGCTATCTCTAAATATTTGCTTTTGTCATTCATGCTATTTGGAATGCCCTTTCCAAGTGTTTATGTCAATTTGAATTTATAAATGTCTTCAAAATATATTTAATTTTTAGCTTTGAAATAGTTTTCTCACTTACATTATCATTGTGCATTTCTTTAAATGATTAGAAGATAACTTTCTTGAATTTTATTTGCTGCTTCACAACCATCTACTAATTATTTGATATTCCTAACTAGTAAACACTTTGAAAGAAGAGACTATATGTTTAAAGTAATTTTCTCAGCCCCATATAGTGTACAGCTAGAATTCTCAGATGCATGAATGTTTAATTAATGAGCCACAACACTATTACTCTGGAGGCAGCTCAGGATGAAGCATTCACCAGTCATTTAAAATGCCTTTGAGAATACAAATTAGCACAAGCTTTTTTTGAAAAGGACTCTGTCAATATACATCCAAAATTTATTTAAAGATGCATTCTCTTTATGAGAGTAATATCATTCCCAGACAGTTCTTTAAAAAGTAGTAATGTATATGTGGGCAAGGATTTTGCTATATGGATGTTCTATGAAGCATTATTTAGAATTTCTAAATTATGAAATTTTAAATTCAAAAGTGGGAATTTATTAAGATAACAGTATTTTAAACATGCAATAAAATACTACATAGTCATTAAGATAGTATTTTAGGGAATATTTAAACATGTTTAAATTTGTTAATGATATTTTGAGTAAAAAAAAGTAAGTTAGAAACCATTATGTCTGCATATATAACTTGTTTTTTGATAAAATATTTCAATAAAGATGTGTGCATAAGATGTTATGCAATGTACTTCAAAACAGTGTCATTAGTTATTTGAAATGATTGCAATTAGATAAGTTTTCTTGTGTTTCTTCACTTTTATTTTCAAGTTTTTGCAAAAAGTGTGCCTAATTTCTCTAATTAAATAATTTTATACTAAGTAGGCATTTAAAAATACTTCAAAGAATATTCATGTACATAGGAAATGTTTATAACAATGTTAAAGTAGGGGCGCCTGGGTGGCCTAGTGGGTTAAAGCCTCTGCCTTCAGCTCAGGTCATGATCCCAGGGTCCCCCCCACCCCTCTGCCTGTCTCTCTGCCTACTTGTGATCTCAGTCTGTCAAATAAACAGATAAAATCTTAAAAAAAAAAAAAGTTAAATGAAAGTCTATTAGCTGTATTTTGAGCCCAGCTTTATATAGTACATTAACAAGTTAAGAATCTTTTCTTTCTGGTTGGGAAATTAATGGGTACCGTCTGTGTGTATTTGTATATACTTTCGACTTTTCCTTTTCCTTTGTTAAATTTTCTGATGTAAATTTATCTATTTTATTTTTACTTTAAAAAATACTAAATATTTAAAGGAAAATTCAATTCCTCTCTAACTGGTATTCCAAGTTATTTCTTTTTTTTTTTTTTAAGATTTTATTTATTTATTTGACAGACAGAGATCACAAGTAGGCAGAGAGGCAGGCAGAGAGAGAGAAAGAGGGGGAAGCAAGCTCCCTGCTGAGCAGAGAGCCCCAGCGGGGCTTGATCTCAGGACCCTAGGATCATGACCTGAGCTGAAGGCAGAGGCTTCAACCCACTGAGCCACCCAGGGACCCCCAAGTTATTTCTAAAACAAGTTTGTGTGAGAAGAAAAGATAAACCACAATCATGCTTATGGTAATTAAGCATACTAGTGATAAATTCAGTGTTGTTTTTCTTTATGCGTGCAGCACAGAGAGCAGCCACATAAACACGGTATTTGTCAGCCATGGGTGCGTTAAAGAAGAAAGAAAGTTCTTGATGACGAAGACTTTTTTTTAAACACTCACTAAGAGATGACTGATTTTTGTCTACCATAACAAGTTTTGTGTTTAAGACTATTTGATTGATGAGAAACAAATATAGCTCAGACTTTTCAATTTCCTCTATTTGGGCATCTTGATTTATAGCCCTCGAAGAAAGGTATTGTCCAAATATGCAAACTACTTTTCATTTTATAGTTGTTTAAATCTGTATTCCTTTCTTTGCTTAGGCTTGCCTCTACTGAGGACCCTTTAATATTACTGAAGCCAGAAAAATCCTGTGATCAAAAACAAACCTTTTGCTTTCATGGAGTGTGAATACAATGCATTAAGCTTAATTAGTTTGTTGGAAAGAATGACCCAGCTATACGACCCACAGCTTTAGTTTCTCCCACTTGATTAGTGACCTAGTAAGAGTTACACTGGTGCTCTTGAAGTGTAGCTGTGTATTCTGGGAAATACTACAGAGACATCTTATTTGTTCTAGGAAATTCAACCAGCAAGTTTGCTTTTTTCAGCAAGCTTGTGTGCAAACACAAGGATGAAAGATTTGTTCTGTTCCCACAGTGGCTCTGTAAATGCAGGTTTTTCCATACACTAAAACACATCAGTAATATCTAAGACAGTAATATCTAGGCAATATCAACTTGGCACTATTGACTTTAGAGGCCAGATAATTCTTTGGTGGGGGTAGGGGTGGAGTGCTGCCCCATACCTTTCAGGATGTTCAGCAGCATTTTGACCTCTGCTTATAAGATGCCAGGAGCATCCTCCAGTTGTGACAACCAGAGAAAGTCTTCAGATATTGCCAGTGTGCCCTGGGGGTGAACTAATTCTCAGCTGAGAACCAAGGGAAATTATTTTTAAAAAATTAAAAACAAAAACTACAGTTTCAAGAAAGATGGGTATACCTGAATTTGTACCTTCATCCTATAATAGCAGTTACTTAAACTTACATTTTCTGACTCTCAGTTTCCTCATTATAAAATTTGGATAGTATTTTTCATATCTACATCACAGCCTACAATTCATCTGCAACTCCTGTGCGGTCTCAATGTGGATAATTTCATTCCCCATTAAAAACAGGTGTTCATTTCAGGAGAAATATGAGAAGACAAGAGTGATGGGTAGTCTCTTGCTGCACACATCTAAAGCTACCAGGTGGAAATTTGCACACTAGTGTTAAGGTGAATTTGCCTTCAAAGATTCCAAAGGGAATTTTCTTCTTTGAACCAATGAAATCTGCATAAATTCCAGGTTCAATATTTCCTTTAGTTCAACTGAAGCTGAAAATACATGAAAACAACATTGCACTAAGTTAACTCAAAAATAGGAGAAAAAATTACTTTTCACTTTACTCTGTGGCAAAGAGTTAAGACTTTCCTACTGGAAACAGAATCCCAATTCATAGCAGTCCACTTCTCCAAATTTGATAATGCTTTTATTTAAATAAAATTAAAATACAAACAAAAATATATTGAAACACATAATTCAGGTGAAGTTTGACTTTCCACATCCAAATGGACTCTGAAACATTGTACATTTTTTTTTAAAAACTTCTAGTTTAAGGAGTTTCTCCTACCTTGGTTCTATTTGACCATTCTAGGTCCTTATAGAAAAAGACTGTTCTTTGGCACATAAGCAATAAGTTAGCATTTATTTAAAGGAATACTTTGTTTCCATCTTGTGTAAACAGTCAGTTTTTATTATAATATTATTCAGACAGATTTAACAAAATATAGATATTATTGATGATGAACTGGTACCCTGATGAATTATTACACAAGAAAAAGGAAACAGTCATCCTCAAAGAATTATAAACAGGAATTGGTGGGAACAGGGGCTCTTTTTTTCCTATGGATGAAACCTAGGAGTTTGATTCAAAGCAAGGCAAAGAGATAGCAGCGGCATGCACAGAAGAAAGCACACCAGAAGTTAGAGGACAGATGTCTTTGCCATCACATCAGAGGCACAGAGAAAGCCTAGAAGATATTTTGTGAACAATAATCTGCATATAAACTTAAAGATTTGGGGAATTAGAAGGCAGGATAGAGGTTGTTTTCCTTATATAGAATGCCTTTTCTCCTAGATCTTATGTCTTTCTTTTTTTAGATCTTGCATGCTATTATGTTGTAATGGAATAGTTTATCACAGCAGAGGAAATATTCTCTGTGTAATCTGTCATTTACCCTGACTTATATGCCGCTGGTTGATGATTGTCTATTTTACAACACATATAGGTAGGATCTTTAGTGTAAAGGAAGCATAGTTCCTTTGGTGATATATAACCCCCACCTATAAACTGGTTAGTAATGCTTGGTGTGTGACTATCCCTGTGAGTTCATTTTTCACTTTGAGGCTTGCAATATCTGAGTGTGAAAATGTGTTTTGTGATAGGTAATCCAGCGATGGTCAAAAATAATTGGCTGATAAGTCACCCAGGACAAATGTCTCTGAAATCCCTTAACAGGGATATGGGTTATGATGCTGAACATCTAGTTTTATTAGAAAGAGAGTAGATATTTAAGCAAACTGGGTTAGAAATACTGACTAGATTGGTGAGAAGTATACACATGTGAACTGAGGCTTGTGGTTGAGTAAGACTTAAAACAATTTCAGCCAATCATTGCTGTGGACACACCTGGGACATTTTAAATCATCTGGCACAACTCCACCTTTGAAATGATATATTCAGGTACCTTGATTTCATGACAAGCTCCTGTCTGTCTAGCTTTATCACACAGTTACGCACAACACCACTGCTTTTTGACCTCGCAGAGCTCTTTAAACTATTAGTTACTCAGGGTGCCTGGGTGAATCAGGATGAAGCCTCTACATTTGGCTCAGGTCATGATCTCACAGTCCAGGGATGGAGCCCCATGTCCGGTTCTCCGCTCAGTGGGGAGCCTGCTTCCCCCTCTCTCTCTACCTACTCTTTGTCTACTTGTGATCTCTCTGTCAAATAATTAAATAAAACCTTAAAACAACAAAAACAACAACAAAAAACATTAGCTACTCTTTTCTCCTTAGAATTGAACCATTGCTGTCCTTCTAACTTGGGTTTTTCTGACTAGGGCTATCAACTCTTGTATTGATTATATTGCCTTTTCAGTAGAACCAGGGAAAATTCCAACCCTAGATAAATCTTTCCATCTCCTCTGAACCTAAGCACTATCCATAGAAATCTACCCACACTCACAGATGGGTGCTTCTATATATTCATGCTCTTCAACATAAACTGAATGCTGGCAATCCTATCACGTTTATTTTTTCTTCCCTTTACATAGTAGATATTTCAAAAATTTCCATTCTTATCCAAATTTTTCACACCCTATACATCCAATTTTATTTTTAGTTGATGTGTTTGCATAATGTTCATAGAAAAGAGTTGAGCAATGAGATGAAATTTAAACAACTTCCACCTACAAATCTACAGATGGAGTCAGCCCCACTTTACTGCTCCCCTACTAATGTCTAGAAGGAGTGCTCTTTCTACCTATTACTCATTCCTAATCTATCCCTCCCCATCAGAGTGTTGACTCTCATTCCATTTTACAACCTTTGGAAGCTCCGGCTACTTGCTACTTCCTCTTTTTCTTACACTTAACTGCTTCCTTCTCTGCTCTCTGAAAAACAACCTGAGGGTTTTGAAGGGTCAGGGGTGGGAGGTTGGGGGAACAGGTGGTGGGTAATGGGGAGGGCATGTTTTGCATGGAGCACTGGGTGTTGTGCAAAAAGAATGAATACTGTTACGCTGAAAAAATAAATAAAATGGAAAAAAAAAGTTAAAAAAAAAATTGTAAGGAACAGGGGCGCCTGGGTAGCTCAGTCAGGTAGCTCAGTTGTTAAGCGTCTGCTTGGGCTCAGGTCATGGTCCCAGGGTCCTGAGATCAAGCCCTGCATCGGGCTCTCTGCTCAGCGGGAAGCCTGCTTCTCCCTCCCCAATTCCCCCTTTTTATGTTGCCTCTCTCGCTGTGTCTCTCTCTATCAAATAAATAAACAAATAATCTTTAATAAAATTGAAAGGAACATATGTATTAATAATCAGTGTTTTCTGTTTACATTTTCCCCCACTTCATACTCACGAACAAAATTCATTCCAATTTATATCCAACATCAGTAGTCCATCGAACTCAGAATGAATGTCCTCCTAGACACAAAAAGAGAACCTCAGTAAAACAAGTAGGGGATAAATACAGAAGTATCTACTTATCTGTGGACAAGTAAAGAAAAGAAAAACTTGGGGGAAAAGGTCCAGGGGTGAGGTTGAGGGCCAGATTTTGGTGCACACATGTCACACCAGACTACAGCTTCATGACTGTGGATTAATTTGAGACAAAGTTGTTTTAGTTATGAGACTGCAGTGACATTTCAGATAGACACCATGGGACAATATTGAATTTGGAATTTCAGTTTTTGAAAAAAATCTGAATTAGACATTTCATTAAGAAAACAAGACTTTAGTGACATTTTTATTTCATAGGACTGAGGGAGTTTAAAAATATCTTTTCCATTTGCAAAATAAGTACCTTTTTAATTAAATGTATATAGCAATGAAATCAATGTCAGATTTACCAAGGTTATTTTAGTAATTCCATTCTATACTCCCAGTGTAGACTGAATACTCAGAAATAATGCTATTAATTGTGGTACTTTAATCAGGAAAGCCTTAAAAGTAGGGAAAGGAATACCACTACTAGAAATATTTATGACTGTTTATTTCATAATTTTCTATTTTTGTCTGTAGATGCAATAACCTCTCATCTGAGAATATTAATTGAAATTTTGTAGCAGTTTTCTTTTGTTCCCTGTTTTATCTTTTTTACTTCATTGACATAAGATTAAGTAAAGGAGATAACACCTTACCAATATTGGTAAGCATTACCAATGCTTTCCACCTCTGTTTATACCCAACCACAATTAAAGACTTGTTTAAAACTGTTGAGAAGGTGGTTTCCTATCCAATCTTAGGTAAGGTTCTAGTATTTCCCATAGGTAATTATTTTCAAAGTTGCAATACAAATTCTGTGTTTCTAGGAATATTATAAAAGAAAAAGGGCAGCAGCCTATTACTGCATACCAATTGTTTTCTAAAACCAGTAATGGCATTTAGAATTTATATTTGAATTTTTCTGGTTCTGACTTCTTTCTGCCATTGTTTTCATCAATTAGAAGGTATATGCCTTTATGTACATATATATATACATATATACATACATACTCTTTCTAAAAGACTGAGCCCAATTATAGCATTTTCCATATTTAACATATTATTAAATAGTTTATAATTTTATTTTCAAATTTTATTTTAATTTAGCTAACAATGACTTAATGCTTTCTATTAATCATATATTGGTAATGTAACAAGAAGGATAAAGCTGAGTTATTGGTTGTATTTTCTGGGGGTTAGAAATACCAAAGAGAGATCCACAAGTAACCAGTCAGTGTGAGTAAAATGATATACCTCAAAACAGGTATATGTGTAAAGTGCTGGAAGGGGGCAAATTAATTATGTGATATAATTAGAGAAAATAGAAGGCCATCAAGGTGTAACTTATCTAAAAAAGGAAAAAATGGAAGAACAAATTAGCGAGAACTTATTGCATGAACAAGACTCAAAATATATTATTCTTTTTGCCTTTGAAAGTTAAAAAAATTATCACAACAAAATTCCCAAGGTTGCTTTAAATTCATAACAGGACAGATAGGGCAGTAGAACTACCAGAGCATCTAGAATAAGCCCATATGGGTCTTTCATTCACACAAATATCATTCATCATCTACCCTATCATGGAACAATATTTCTGAATACCTATAAAGAAATAGAAAGTTTTATTGAAATCATACTAACAGGAAAACATGTCATTTTGGAGGTATTTTATGTAGCATCGCGTCATATGACTAAGGAGAGTAATTTACTAAAAACTATGGCTAAATGTATGTGTGCATGGAGGCACAGGCACATATTTCTGTGTTGGAAGGGGATGCTGAGATATAAGGCATTATTTGTTGCTCCTCAGCACAGGGAATTTGAGAACGTGATTTAGATTATTAAAGGGAAAGTATCTTCATGGGAATGCAATTGTGTTGAAGAATAATAATCAAGCATAAATATATAACTTTCCCAAATTATTCTCTCAGGAGTTTGCCACTTCACTCAACATGCAGCAGGTCATCTTGGAATCTGAGCAGACTTCTTGACTCCACGAAGGTGTACTTTCTTTGGCTTTAACTGGAATATGCTTTCCTAACTACTCTTCCACCAACCTAATCATAACCCTTTTGGTTAAAAAAAAAAAAAAGCATGTTTTAAAATAAAAATGAGCCTTAAAGTAAAATTTAGGGAAGTGAATCCATTAATTACATATTGACACAAAGTTTATATCTATTGCAACAGCAAAGAAAGTAGAGAGTGCAATTGTTACAGGAAAAAATGCAACTGAAAACTTATCTGAGATCTTGTTCAAAGTAGCCAGATCACTCTTAAAAAGAAATACAAATCCATAAATTTCTATCCACACATATTCTTATAAAGCAAGCCTACCTCAGTCAGATGCCAGGTAATGTCTCACAGAGTAACGGAGATAAATCAAAACAGTCAAGTTTGTTTTTAATTCCTGCTAATGTTTTCTTTATCTGAGAGAGACAGTGTGTGTCCATGAGTGGAGGGGGGATAGGGATAGAAGGAGAGGGAGAAGCAGACTCTCCACTAGTGATCATACAGGGCTTAGTCCCAGGACCCTGAGATCATGATCTGAGCTGAAGTCAGATGCTTAACTGACTGAGCCACCCAGGCACCCCCCAAACAAAGTTTATGTGCCTTTTGTACTTAACATTCCTTACCTTATTTACCTACTCTATCCCTTTGCCTGCCTCCCTTTCCTTAACAGTACAATTCAGTATAACTGGTTTCAACCTTGACTAACCCCAAATAGGTAAAAATATAAAACCTGATATATTCAATAACATACAAAATAGAGTTCTGTGAGTTGGGGCAATTAACTATTCTTACTTTTGTAACTGAACTAATAGAGGAATCTCTAGGATAGAACTAATCTTTTTATATACCTTTTCCATCTTTAATTAAAGTATTTATTCTCTAGGAATCAAGGCAAGAGATACTATTACTAAATTACTATATTTCTTAGAAGGAAAAAAATCCTTCTTTTCTTTCCAAGAATATGCTTCCTACCAGCCACACCTATGGAGAACACTAATTGTAATTCCTCCTTCTCTTGTCTCTTTAGGTTACATGAAAATGATTGATTATTCTACTTGGTTCCCCTGTTCCAAATTAAAGCTCAGCTTGAAAGGATTAATTAAATATACCAACCACATTATCTCCATGTAATAGGCATTCGTCATTCTTTTTGGCCACCTGTCATGACTATTTTTTCACATGTTTGAGAATTCTCCCAAAGTAAAATATAAAAAAATTGCCTTTCCTTGCAGAGTACATAGATTTGGCCTAGGTTCTACAAATCAGAATCAATGTGTGAAGTTTTCATCTAAAAATTGGTCATGTGGAGAAGTAAGCAACACATAGAATTCGTTATTATGTCCTACGTGACTGCAGCAACGCTCCATTTTCAAGGAGATTTTGGCAGTAGTTCTCACAATGGTGCCCAATGGAAGCACGCACAGGTCAAGCTATAGTGCCTGTGCATGGCTGGATCAGTATTTTGCTACTAGAACAGTCTTGTGCATAATTTTCTTGATGCTGCTGATTATCAGTCATGAAAGGTTGGTACTCAACCATTCCTTAAGATTCTGAGAGCTGCTCGGGTAACCTCCAGGTTGCCGGGGCGGGGGGTGGGGGGGGATGGGGAGATGGGGTAATTGGGTGATGGGCATTGAGGAGGGCATGTGATGGGATGAGCACTGGGTGTTGCATGTAACTGATGAATTACTGAACTCTACAGCTGAAACTAATGATATACTATATGTTGGCTAATTGAATTTAAAGAAAAAAGAGTCTGTGAACATCTAATAGCAATTGATAAATTCATATCCTCTTGAGGCGATTTAAAGGATATTTTTGTTCTTTGCAAACAAAAGCCCTGACTCCTCTACTTTAATACAAAATTTAAAACATATAAAATAATTCATTGTTTCAGGTTATTTGAAATAAGTGATAGAGAATTTGTATTTATGAGGACAGAAAACAGCAACAATTTGAAAGCAGAGTACCCCTGCCCACAGATAGAGGGAAATGAATGAATATTTTCCCTGTATGGCACTTTCATGGGATAGCCTGAAATGTATTACGGTTCATGTATGCAAAGAAAAAAATGATCTCCATTGGAAATGTGGTTAATGCGCATTTTTAGGTTGTGGCTTATTGTCAAAAGATGTCAACTTTTCCCATACCAGCACACTTATAATCTTTGGGAGAAATATCTGGAGAAATATCTGAAGATGCTGATGACTCTCTTTAATTTTATATATATATTTTTTTTTTTTTAATTTATTTATTTTTTCAGCGTAACAGTATTCATTGTTTTTGCACAACACCCAGTGCTCCATGCAAAACGTGCCCTCCCTATTACCCACCATAAGAGACTATGGACTCCCTTTAATTTTTATCTTATCAAGAGTTTCAATAACTTTCCAAGTGGGCTGCAAGCTTTTGCTTATATGGTTGTTTTGTTTCCTTGTTTGTGTTTGTTTTTCATTTTTTGTTTGTTTTCTAAGAACATAATGGTATGATCAACTTATTTTGTAAGGACTTTGGAAAGAAAACAATAAAGGGACAACATCTTGAGGCATTGTTAACTCTGTGTGTGTGTGTGTGTGTGTGTGTGTATACACACACATATGTACATAAATATACACACATATATACACACATATGTGAATATATACATACATATATATATATATAGTATATAGTTGACAGAACAGAGTAAGAATAAGGTATGTAGTTGACAGAATAAGATCTCTGCTGTGAAAGATTTAACCTCACTCTCACACCATGGGTTAAAGAGCAATGTTGATCCCAGGTAGAGAATGTAAATAACAGACAGCACAGACCTCATGGGTTTGAGTTAGAAGAGATATGCAATGTTAAGCAGAAATTGAAGGGAATAACAAGTCAATTCGAATATTTCTTGGGGACCAGCAATTAGAATCTCTAAAATGGGAAGCAGACATCCTAGAGCAGATGGTGTGAGTAAAGAGTGAGGTGGGACATGACCAGAGGATCTTGACCAGGAATTCAGTGTTTGGACTAAAAGTACTCAGTCTACTGTGGTCAACACCAATTATAGCCAATGTAACTGAAGATGGAGATTAGAAGTCAGTACACTTACCTCTTACAAATTTTCTCTACTTTTACATATAAGTTGTTTACAGCTATTTACCTATCTGTAAAATGACAGTCCTCCTCTTTCTATTTTAAACATGACACTTTGCCTCAATTCAACAATTAAAACAAGTATCTATCACCTGAGGCTGCTTCCCTTCTGTGAAACAGAAGATATGTAAAATCTCAGTACATTATTATTATTCTTTATGCATCCAAATAGTTTTATTGGAATATGGAATACAAACTCAATTTGATACTTGTAAAATTAAAGAGCATAGGAAAGACATAAAGTCAAATGTCCTATCATAAAGAATTTCATTTCATATGCAGTTATTACATTACTGCTATGGACTAAAGTTTGTCTCCCCCTCCCCAAATTTCTGTGTTGAAGCCCTAACCTCCAATACATCAAAATGTGACTTATTTAGAGAGAGAAAGACTTTAAAGAGGTGATTAAGTTGAAATGAAACCTTTCAGGTAGAACTTAATCCAATCTCACTGGTGAGTTTTTTTGTTTTGTTTTTGTTTTTGTTTTTTTAGACTTTATTTATTTGACAGAGAGAGAGAGATCACAAGTAGGCAGAGAGGCAGGCAGGGGGCAGGGAAGGAGGCTCCCTGCTGAGCAGAAGGCTGATGTGGGGCTCCATCCCAGCTGAAGGTAGAGACTTAACCCACCGAGCCACCCAGGCACCCCCTGACTGGTGTTCTTATAAGAAAAGGAAATTTGGACATTCAGAGACACCAGGGATAAGCTTTATCCACAGAAAGGAAAGCTCATGTGAGGACACAGTGAGAAGGCAGTCATCTGCAAACCAAGGAGTGAAGCCTCAGGGGAAATCAAATCTGCTGACAACTTGATCTTGGAGTTTCAGCTTCCAGAACAGTGAGAAAAATAAATTTCAGTTGTTTGCCACGCAGTTTGTGGTATTTTGTTATGGCAGCCCTAGCAAACCACCACTGGGTATATATTGATAATGTACATGTGTACAATCTATGAATAGTATACTGCATTCAATGAATATGACTCATTTCAGGCTATCATTGTCCACCTCTAACATATGTTAACACTTGGTACATATTAATTTTCTATAAACCTTTAACTTTTGCATAAATGTAAAAAACCATATCAAAAGGAAGAGCTAAAATATAAATATACTTTGTATATGCCCATGTTGAAAAGTCTACTATCTAGTTTTCTAACTTAGGACACATTAACTATACATTCTCCTTGAATGTCTACTCACAGCAAGGTGTCTTTGCAAGATTTCTCTGTGTGTATATACATTGAGAATTAAAGTCAACAAGAATATTTCTCATATTATCACACTCTCTATCACCATAGACTATATGTTCTAAACTATTAAATATCCTTAATGACTGAACAGTCTTTACTTTGGACAGTCTGCAGTAGAACAACTGAATGTTGAAACACAGCTCCATTTCATGCTTACTGAAGGTTTTCTCATATAATTTACATTTACTACATTATTTACCAATTCCCATTTCAGAAAGTACCTATAGAGGCAGTACTCATAGAGGTAGTACCTATAGAGAGGAGTGATGGCAAGCTTATGAGTAGGACAATATCTTTGCCTACTTCATAAAAAAGAAAGAGATTAGCAGTCCTAGATACAGTGGATCTACTGAAAAACTTTGGTAGCTGTGCTCAATTTTGAGAAAAGTGGTTTAATGAAGACTGGTATGGTAACAACTTTTCCCAATCCCTACCCTACCCAGACATTGAACACATAGTTCTACTTTCAGGAAATTTCCCTAATGTATTGTATTCTTAATTCCAAACTGTTTGTGAGCCTTAATTTAGCACTCCCTATAGCCCAGAGCACAACACAGAGTCAGACTTCAGTGTATGTGTATGATTAGGTATTTTTATATATGTTGTATATATGCACATATATAATGTATGATAAAATGTTTTGAAAAATAGTGCAGTATTATCTGAATAATCACTTAAATATTTATGTATTATAATATGAGCAACTCAATCAATTGAATATAGCTTAGTTTAGGTCTGGATACTGAATAAAACTATGATCAAGTGAATCAAATGGTTCATTATGGGCTTAATCATGCTGCAAAAGTGAATTGTAAATCTGAATTCTCGTTTGGATATATTACCCAAATTTATTACTGACAAATTGCTTACCATAACTTAATTCACTGACAGCAATATATTATTTCATTTTCACATTAAAATGTGAGATGAAAATACTGAAACTGTAATTCTAATTGTATTACTAGGTACCTATACTAAATTGAGAATTAATCGTGCATTTTAAACAGATAGAAGATATTCCATACAAACTTTTACATACCATTTGAATGATAGACTCATGTAAGTAGCCTCTTTATGAATTCCTGTGAACTTCTACTGCAATGCAGGGAGTCCCCCACAGTACTCTTCACACAGTTTAGCCTTCTGCTTTGGGGATGCTTACCACTAACTGCTAGTGATAGCTTCAGTTGCTATTTTATCTCCCTCTGGATAGCCTGATAATACCTGTGGAAATCTTTGAAGATATTCTACCTGTTCTTGGATGCATTTTTTAGGTAAATTCTGAAATTCAACCAAATGTTTCACTTTCGTTTCACTCTTCAGAGTTTTCCAGAAAATTGGGGAAAGAAAATGAAATAAAAATTGTCTATGGATTATTACATGATTTGATGATTATGACAATGTGTTTTATTTGATATCTTGTGAATGCTGAAATTTAAAGCTTAATACACCTGTTCATTTACTCGAGAAATATATGGAATGCCTTATATTTTCTTAGTAATAAGCTAGTGTATCTTTTATGTAAAGATTAATGTGACCTAGCGCCTAATTATATTGAACTTGAAATAGACTATTGTTGTATAGTTATTTGACTCCAAAACAATTATTGAATACCTATTCAGAAACAAATACTCTTCTATGTTTTATATTGTTATTGAATGTAGTAAGTTACAAAATAAATGTTCTCAGATAGGTAGGGGGCTCCTCAACAGATAAGGTGTTCACATATCCCATTAGGATTCCAGACAGTAGGTAATTAAGTAACAAATTCAGTGACAGAGACTCTAGGTATGAGCTCTAGGACCTGAATACTGAACAAATACATTTTGTTGAATTAATTAATGAATGCTACCAGGTTTCCTACACCTCAATATTGGCTTAAATCTCCAAATTCATTTCTAGAGATTCTCATAAATATGAAAGGAAGTTAGGATCTGTAAAGAGTTTGAATATAAATTGTACAGTGACCCCTCTTCTATGCATTCCCATAACATAATGAGGTGTCTTCCTTAAGTTTTTCCCTATACATCAACATTCTTCAATGATGCTCCCATACAATCCCAACTTCCATAACCAAATAAGGCACAATCAACTAAAAAGATTTCATACACAGGTTAATAAAGTTCCTAGACTTGCTCCTGCTAAAGAAGAAAAAGAAAATGAAGAGGAGGAGGAAGAGCAAAAGAAGAAGAGAAAGAAAATAAGAGAGAAGGAAATTGTGGTGAAGGAGAGGAAATGGGAAGAAAGGAAAATGGAAAGAAATCAGAGAAAAAAAAAGAAGGGAAAAGAGAGAAAAAAATAACTTTAATTTGTATAGATATTAACTACTATACTAAGTTGTCCTGTGTCTTAGAATCCTATGCTTGTTTTCTAGTTTACCAGTTAAATCTGTATCTTTTCCAGGTACTCATTGGATGAAGATAAGATGCAAAATACTTTTCATAATTTATGTCCTTAATGATTTAGATTCTATAACCTCTCTAATTTCTTCATAGATCACTATTCTCCTTGATCACTGTGTAGTGGCCACTAAATTCCTTCAGTTATTTGCTTCTGTGGGTTTTCTATTCCTTCTCATTATGTTTTGGGGGGGAGGGTCAGAGGGAGAGAGAGAGAGAGAGAATGAATCTTAAGTAGACTCCATGCCCAGTGCAGAAACCAACACAGCTCTATCTCACAACGCTGAGATCATGACCTGAGCTAAAATCAGGAGTGAGAGGCTTAACTGACTGTGCCACCCAGGTGCCCTTCTATTCCTTCAAATTCTTGATTATATTTTATCTTTTGACATTTTCCCCACTAATTCTTTCAATAGCTGATACCATGTAAACCACATTGTCTGAGAGGTTCTCAGTATCATTATTATATAAAGGAGCTCTTCATCTGTGCCTTGTGATACTATGTTTTTATTATTTATTATATTTTATAAATTATTTTTTGTTTCTTTATCTTTATTTTTTATCTTTATCTTTTATCTATATTTTTTATCTTTATCTTTATCTAGATTCTATTCCTGCAATGCCCAAAATGATGCAGGATATATATATATATATATACACACACACATACATACATATTACTAATCACTAGCCACCGAATGCTATGGATACATGCCGCCTATAAAGAAAGTACTCAAGGAAACAGTTTTTAAATAATGGAAATGGTGGATAAATTAATGATACAAGTTTTAAGAAGTGTATCTCCTATTTTTTTTAATACTTCTATGGTTCTAATCCTCCAATTATCTTGAATAGCTCTTTGAGATTTCCAAATTTTTATTTATCTGGAATTATGCTCTCTGGCCACACTTTCATTCCAAGATTTGTTTTGATTCTGTTGGCCATTTTGGTCTCATTTCACCACAAAATTTAAAGTATGGTTGTAGTGTTCAATGATTCATTGCATAAAACACCCAGTGCTCATCACAATATGTGCCCTCCTTAATACCTATCAAAAACTAATGATGTACTTACTATATGGTGATTAACTGAACATTATAAAAAATATGTATCTTTTTAAAACATTTTAAAAATAAAATATAATTAAAATTAAAAAAATAAAGTATTGTTGTATTTTAACAACCTTCATTAATGTTTAATGTTCTGATAATATGGCAGGCCTTTCCTAGTCATCTAAATAACAACCAATGCTTCCTTCTTTCCTTTGGTAGAATTCGAGTTTGTTTACTAATATGACTTAAAAGTAAAAATCCAATAGTCAAATTTCATTGCTCCATTCTTCTTAGCAATTACTGACAATAAAATGTCCCAGTTTTGACACTCTCTCTTCTACAGGACTTTTGGTGCATATTACTGCATATGTCATTGCTTTAGGTATTTATGTATGTATGTATTTATTTATTTAGAGACAGAGAGCAAGCAAGCATGAGTGAGGGGAGGGGCAGAGGGACAAGCAGAGTCTCTGCTGAGCAGGAAGTGGGACAGATGTGGGGCTAGATCCCAGGACCCTGAAATCATGACCTGAACTGAAGGCAGATGCTTAACTGACCAAGTCACCTAGGTGCTCCATCATTGCTTTTTCTATAATCTTCTACCTATAATATCAAGCCAGGGTAGGGAGAAGTTCCTCAAGAATGGACAACAGCCAAATTGGGAAAATAGGAGCTCTTATGTACCATGCTTTGAGACCCCTCTCCTTTTCTGTTACTTATAACCAAAAACCTCTTAAGAGAGGCAGATGACAAATAACCAGAAAACAAAATATTACTATCTTATATTAAAATATATATACTTCCTCATTACTTATGCTTAAATATAGCATAAAGAATATTCTTGAGTCCTTTCCCCTTGATATTTTCAAAGGGTTTTGTTGGGTAATAAGTCTATTTATATGAATTATAAATGTCTTCTGATAGCAAACTGTGCTTGCCTGTTTATTTTTTCTAATTCCTCAGTTTGGTTTCTTCACCTCACTTGTACCTACTTTCAATTTGTTGGCTTTAAATATATACACACAAGTTTATAATTAGTAACAGTTGATTTTTAAGTTTCTCCTATTTTTTTTTCAGTTCTATACCTGTATTTGACAATCAGCAATTAGTTCTCATCCACATTAACTGTCTGTAGATTTTTGAAAGTGGTGACAGGTACATAGATAACCAACGTATACAGCTTGTTTGGTGAATCTTCATCCTCAGTACATTTTCTGGACTACCGCGCATGGATATGCTACGGAACATTCCTTATTCCTTCCTGCCAGACAACTTTGTTGATCCTGATGTCAGTGCACACACCTGGAGTTCCCATCTCTTTCCTGGCAAATTTCCGGATGTCTGTGAGTCCCTGAGAGGCAGACTTCTCGAAACCCATTCCATGGATGTGCTTGTGAATGCTGCTTGTGTATTCTCTGGTCACTACCTCATCGATGGCAGAATGGCCTTTCTTTTCGTCACCCCTCTTAGTGGGAACCATTTTGCTGGACCCTGATTGGAAAAGTCTCCTATGGTTCAAAATAGCAGTGTTGTACTTTTCATTTTCATGACTCCTAAGAGGTTTCTTTTGCTTATTTCTCCATTGATGGCAATATTTTAAATGGCTAACTTTCACAGAAATCAAATCAAATCTTATGATTTGATTTCTGTGAAAGAAACTTAGCATTTAGTATGTAATATAAGAGGCGGATGGAGCCCACCAGGCACTAAGAAAGACTATAGGTTAATTCGAAGATTTTTAAAATCTCTTTGGTCAATGCTCTAAATATCTCTAGGCATTCAGGCTCCTATTAATATCCCCCATTCTTATGGTAGTCCTTGTAAACTCTAGCTACTCAGATTTCCGTTTTGGTACTCATATGACTTGAATCCATTTGTATAGCATCCTTTTAGTGGTCATAGAAAACAGTTTTTGTTCATAAGCAAATAACAAATATAGGTACACCAAGCACATGCATCATCTTTTTGGTTACTAAATGAATTGGAAAGTTCCTTTAGATTCCTTCTTTTTAACACATTTTTATTATTAAATATCTGTTCTGCATTCATACTGCAGTGAAGTCTTTTGTCCATTTTTTAGTATTTCACACTTCATTGATAATTACCATCCTCACTGTTTAACCTAATAATTGATATGTTATATTACTTCTGAAGTTATACAAAAATATTTGTTGCAAAAAGAAAATAAAAACATTTCCATTTTCAGCAGCCACATTAAGTTAGAGAAGGTAAGGGTCTCTTTGCTGCTAACCACATTTACTTAAAGGCATGAACAAAGTGATGAATTTAGAAAAACAGGTTAAACAGGTATAACCTCCAGCTTTATAACCTCGTATCTCTTGTGATCCTAACTCTGGCCACCACTTGAAATATAGACACATGCACCCACAGAGGTAAATCTTTCTGGAGCTGTCTATCTAATTAGACTTAAATTATCTTCCAAGGCTTATAGCTAAAATTCCAAGTTTCAGTACAATTTTTTCACAGATCCCTAACTATACAAAAACACGGAAGTTTTTCTCTATTGTTCCACAACATGTAACAATCGTCTACTATAACCACAGATTGCAGGGGGGTTTTTGTTTTTGTTTTTGTTTTTTTGCTTTTTTTTTTTTTTTTTTTTACTTTCTCCCCCATGTTGTCCATTTTTTATTCAGATGAGCTTCTATTTTTAGATGCATATACATTTTCAATTGTTAAGTCTTCCTGATACATATTTCCCTTGTATCACTCTATGTCCCTCTATAGCTCTCATCTAATAATTTTGGGGGGAAGCCTTGTTTATCTGTATTTTTTAATGTATTTTTTAAATTTTTATTTATTTTTAAATTTCTTTTCAGTGTTCCAGAATTCATTGTTTATGTACCACACCCAGTGCTCCATGCAATACGTGCCCTCCATAATACCCACCACCAGGCTCACCCAACCTCCCAACCCCTCCCCTCCAAAACCCTCAGATTGTTTTTCAGAGTCCACAGTGTCTCATGGTTCATCTCCCCCTTCAATTTCCCCCAACTCCCTTCTCCTCTCCACACAAGTCCTTTCAGACTTAGGTTTTCTGTTTGCATTCTATATCTTTTTCTATTCCTTTACTTTTGATTCATCATTGTGTTATATTTAAATTGTGTTTTTTTTCTGTATAGTAATTCCTATTCAATCTGTGCTGTAGTATGAATATTGGATTTTACCTTGAATATTTTAAATGTTATGTTGCTTTTTAACTGGAGTAGTTCAACAATTACTACTTAGTGTTATTACTGACATAGTTGAATTTAGGTCTACTAAATTCAGTTATTTACCATTTGTTTTTCTGACTGGTCTCCCTTATTTTATTTCTCAGTTCCATCTTTTCTAATATCTTCTGAATTATATGAATAATGCTAAATTACATATTGGTTTATGGCCTGTAGTTGCCCTAAAAATTACAATATACATATCAAACCTTTCCCTGTCGGCTTCTTATGCTATTGCTATTGAAATATGGAAGGTTTGCAACCATGTAAATTCTTCCCTCCCTCTATGATCTTTATGTATAGTCATGCTATTTGTTATGTATGCATACATAGTAGACCTCAAGATTTTATATATGTGTATGTGTATAACTTAAATAGAAAAATACCAGCTATTTAGTATTTCTGTAGTCATGGTCTCTAATTCCTATAGATCCATGTTTCTCTCTGGTATTATCTCCTTGTAGGTCAAAGAACGTCCTTTAGAAGTACTTGCAGAACAGGTCTTCTGTTTGTGAAATCTTTTAGTTTTTTTCATCATTTGAAAATGTCTTTACTTTGCCTTTATTCCTGAAACATATTTTCTCAGGATATGGCATTTTAGGTGGAAAGGTGTTTTCCACCAAAATTTTAAGGGGATGTGCTGCTATCATTGGTCTCCATGTATTTGATGAGCAATCTGAAGTGGTTTGAGTTGTCCTGTATATAATGTGTTATTTTCTCTGGCTGCATTGAAGCCTTTTTCTCTTAAGTTTTGAATTCAGCAGTTTCACTTGTGCTATGTCTCTATATGTGCACATGTATGTGTATTTTTGTTTTTGTTTCTAAAGTTCCTCCTGTTTGGAGTTCATTGAATTTTCTGAATCTCTAAGTGTATGTTTCTCATCCAAATTTGGTAAATTTTGGCCATTATTGTTTCAATTTTTTTTTCTGTTCTAATAACTTTCTCTTCTCTTTCTGATACTTCAGCAGCATTAATGGTAGTTATTTTGATGTTATTACTAGGTCTTTGGCGCTTTATTCACTTTTTTTTCCCCAAACTTTCTCTTTCCAGTCTTCAGACTGAATATATTCTATAGGTCTATGTTCAAGTTTAGTCATTCTTTTCACTTTCATCTCCATTCTCCTATTCAGTCCAACAAGTGACTTTTTAAAACTTTTATATATTTGTTTTTTTTATTCTAACATTTCCATTTTCTTCTACTTTTAAAAATATTTTATATATTTATTTGACAGAAAGATTGACAGAACCAGGGAGCACAAGTGGAGACTAGGGGGTGGCAGAGAGAGAGGGAGAAGCAGTCTCCCTGCTGAGTAAGGAGCCTGACATGAAGCTCAATTCCAGGACACTGTGATCATCTCCTGAGCTGAAGGCAGACACATAAGTGACTGAATCATCCAGGCACCCCTCCATTTTCTTCTTACTTATAGTTTCTAATTCTATTCTGAGAACTTCTATTCTTTTATTAATTTAGTGAAGCATATTTATAATAGCTGCTTTAAAATTTTGTCTGATAATTACACTATCTAGATTTACTCAGGCTTAGCAACTGATTTTGTTTCCAGTTAAGAGCTGGTCAGATATCTGTTGCTCTTTGTGTGTTCAGCAAATTTGGATCATACCCTGTAAGTTTGTTTTGAATGTTATGTTGGGCAGAGCCTCTCTTCAGGAGAATGTTAGGTTTTTGTTTTGTTTTGTTGGTTTTATTGGGCAATAAGCTGTGGTAGTTTCAGGAAATAAGCACTCACAGTATAATTTTTAGTTCATTTTTCAAAGCTTAGGCTTGTTTGGATTTGTCCATGCATATACCACTGGGAAATTAATCTGAGACCTGGGCCACCGTTAAATAACTGTGCAGTTCTCAAAGACTTTGCTATGTTGCTTGCCTTTTTGTTGTTGTTGTTCTGTGTATGAGCCCAGGACTGAACTTTAAACTTGTTCTTATTCACATATGGAAATAGGGTGCCCGCCTTCTCTGTTTCCTCTCCAGGAGTCTCTCCACAATCTTCTGCTTGAACAGACCCCCATTTACCATTTCTTTTCTTCAGAAAAATGAGGTTTCTGAGTATTGTGGGCTGAACTGTTTCTCTCCACAAAAATATGTTAAAGTCCTAACCCCAGGTACTTGTTAATTGACCTTACTTGGAAATAGGGTCCTTGTAGACGTAATAAATATCTAAGTTAAATGATTTCCTATTGGAATCTGATGGGCCTTTAATCCAATATGACTAGAGGGGCAGCTATGTCAGTTAAGCGTCTGCCTTTGGCTCAGGTCATGATCTCAGGGTCCTGGGATCAAGCCCTGCATTGGGCTCCCTGCTCAACTGGGAGTCTACTTCTCCCTCTCCCTCTGTCTCTCTGCCCCTCTCCCCTGCTCATGTGCCCCCCTAATAAATAAATAAAATCTTTTAAAAAATTCAATGTGACTGGAATCTTTTTTTTCTTTTTTAATCTTTATAAGAGGAGAAGACACACAGACACACACAGAGATGAGAATGTCATGTCTCTGAAGACAGAGACGCATAGGAAGAAGACGGCCGTGGGATATGGAGGCAGAGATTAGAGGGCTATATCTACAAGCCATGAAACACCATATTGCCTGCAAATACCAGAAGCTGGGAGAGGCAATAAGTAAATAAAAATAAAATTAAAACTTAAAAAAGATTCTTCCCTAAAGGTTTAGAGGAAACATGAACCTACAAACAGGTTGATTTTGGGGTTCTGGCCTTCAAAGCTGTGAGAAAAACTTTAATTGTTTTAAGCCATTCAATATGTGGTACCTCGCTATGGCATCCCTGGGAAACTCATATGTTATATTTTCCTCTCCTGCAATGCTGTTCTGCCAGGTAGCTCAGCAATAGCTGCCTACACTTTGGGCAGACCTAAGAGAGGAAAGGAGAAAAAAATAAACTGGTAAAATCACCTTTGAATGGATCACAATTCTATTTTGCAACCCCTTCACAGTTTTTCTATTTTGCTTATTTTTTAGAGTCTTTACCCAGCTCATCAGTATGCAACAGGCTTACACCAACATAGGGATGAAGGACTGACTTGTCTTTTAACTTTTAATTTCTAGAATTAAATCCATTATTCTATCCTGTTTATTTTAGGTTTTACTCCAAAAGCATAGCTATTTCTATCATATGTGTTAATCTAAAATTTGATAGGACTACCTCCTTTATCTTTCTCCAGTTCATTAAAAAAATATGGAAAAGGGCAAGAACAGAGATTTGTAAAATGTCATTAAAAATAAATCCTCTTCCTAGTTAGATGTCAATCTTAATTAACTTTTGGTGTCAAAGCCATGAGCAAATAAATTGATTAACTTGTGCCTCCGCTAGACCATATCAAGAATCTCAAAACACTTTTTATCAGGAAATTTTTAAATTCAACACACAACATATTTGTGAGTTCATGTGTTCTACCAATAACTCTATGGCACACAAACATAAAAAAGAAAATAATGTTAGTGTGGTATAATTTGCACTTATTATGTGTGTATATCTGTATTTTTGATATGATGTATTCCAATGAAAAATGAAGTGTAATTTTCTATGGTTAAGTATATTTGGGACATTCTGGGCTATAAAATGATTTAAAAAAGATGATATTTACAAACTGTAGGCATTCTGTGAGGTTTTTTTATGTTAATATAAATAATATATATGCAAGAAAAATATAATCCAGGGTGGATCTTATTAATATTTTGGACCAAGGAATTCTTTTTAAGAGAATATCTTTTTTTTTTTTTTTTTTTTTTTTTTTTTAAGATTTTTTATTTATCTATTTGACAGAGAGAGATCACAAGTAGGCAGAGAGGCAGGCAGAGAGAGTGAGAGGGAAGCAGGCTCCCCGCCGAGCAGAGAGCCCGATGCGGGACTCGATCCCAGGACCCTGAGACCATGACCCGAGCCGAAGGCAGCGGCCCAAACCACTGAGCCATCCTTTGAAATATGTTTCAGAATTACTCATATTAATCCATGTTAGCACCTAATGATATCTGTTACCTGTTTTTCTTTATCAGCTTTTTTCCCCCTTTGTGTTCAGACACTAAAATTAAGGGTAAATATTTGAGTTTGGCAATATAGTACTTAATGTCACATATTATGTCATTTCCAAACTACTTTTTTTTTTTTAATTGTAGAGCATTTGGCAAAAGTCAGTCATGTGGTACCACTGCAGTTTATAATTGCAAAGACTGTGAATTATGGTTCCTCTAGTTCATTTTATAGTCCTGATCTCCTGCCAATTCCTATATGTCACGTGTATGGGTTGGAAACATTATCTCTTCGGAAACAGCTCTGATATCTCATGACTTTTTCAAATACATTTGGCTTATTTCACTCTTATTTAGGTTTAATTATACTTTCCATGTAACAGATAGTTTTATTATAACACTATTTTCCCCAACTAACCAATTTTTCTTTCTGTTTCCTTAGAATCTCATTGCTCAAACTATTTTCCTTTTATTGTCCTTTCATTTATTCTTCTTATAGATGTCATCTTCTAGAGTTTATATCATTTATTCATTATCAACTTTTTTGTACATAATCTTTTAAAATCAGAGATAATCAATTAGTTTCATGTGTAGGCATAATGATTCATTAAATCCTAATTCACTGAAGTAATTTATCTTTGTATTGTCAGATTTGTTTTTTTACTGATTAACATAGCCCTTGAACTATGTTCAAGAAAGAATTCTCTTTTGGAATCACTAATCAATGAAATGCACTCTTATTTATTTACTTTTTAAATGTAAATATTTTGTGAGTTGTATTCCTTTTTTTTAATGTGAATAATTTTATTTATTTATTTTTCTTTTAATTCAATTAGTCAATATATAGTACATCAGTAGTTTCAGACGTAGAGTTCAGTAATTCATCAGTTGCACAAAACACCCAGTGCTCACCACATCCCATGCCCTCCCTAAAGCCCATCACCTAGTTACCCCATTCACATATCCACCTCCCCTCCAGCAACCCTTAGTTTGTTTCCTTTAGTTAGAAGCTCTCATGGTTTATCTCCCTCTCTGATTTCTTCCCATTTGGTTTTCTCTCCCTGCCTTCCCTATGATCATCTGTGCTGTTTCTTATATTCCACCTGTGATAATTGTCTTTCTCTGTTTGACTCACTTTGCTCAGCATAATACCCTCCAGTTCCATCTGTGTTGATGTAAATGATAAGATTCCATCCTTTCTGATGGCGAGTGGTATTCCACTGTAGATGTATACCACATCTTCATTGCCCATTCCTCTGTCAATGGATATTTGGACTCTTTCCATAGTTTGGCTATTGTGGACATTGCTGCTATAAACTTTAGGGTGCAGGTGCCCCTTTGGATCAATGCATTTGTATCTTTGGGGTAAGTACCTAGTTGTACAATTGCTGGGCATAGGGTAGTTCTATTTTTAACTTCTTGAGGAATTCCCATACTGTTTTGTTTGGAACCAGAAAAGACCCCAAATTGCCAGAGGAATGTTGAAAAAGAACCAAAGTTGGTGGCATCGCAATTCCAGACTTCAAGCTCTATTACAAAGCTGTAATAATCAAGACACTATGGCACTGGCACAGAAAGAAACACACAGATCAATGGAACAAAATAGAGAGCCCAGAAATTGACGCTAAACTCTATGGTTGACTAATCTTCAACAAAGCAGAAAAGAATATCCAAAGGAAAAAAGTCTCTTCAACAAATGGTGTTGGGAAAACTAGACATCCACATGTAGAAGACAGAAACCAGATTATTTTCTTACACTATACACAAAAATAAACTCAAAATGGATGAAAGAATAAATGTGAGACAGGAATCCATCAAAATCTAGAAGAGAACACAGGCGGCAACCTCTTGCTAGACAAGTGTCCAAAGGCAAGGAAAACAAAGGCAAAAATAAACTACTGGGACTTCATCAAGTTAAAAAGCTTTTGCGCAACAAAGGAAAGAGTCAACAAAACCAAAAGGCAACCTATGGAATGGGAGAAGATATTTGCAAATGACACATCGATAATGAACTAGTATCCAAGGTCTATAAAGAATTCATCCAACTCAACACCCAAAAAACACATTATTCAGTGAATTGCATTCCTAAAAAGTAGGGTATTGTTTTAAATACATTTGCATGGATTGCTTAAATAAAAATATTTTTATTAATTATTAAAAATTCCAGATGGACCCTAGGCCTACTGAACCAAATTCTCTAAGGGAGAGAATCTTATGTTTGAATTTTTAATAAGGATTTAGGTGCTAACTATTGAGAACCATTAGACAAGGATTGCACTCTATTTGTTTCTTCATTTGGTTTGTTTTCTTGGCTCTTACAACCAGTAATATTAAATCATGACTTCCTTCTATTTGATTTATTTCTTTTGAAAAATAATACAAGTTGTTTATTCCAGTCTTATGTACTACCTAACAGTGTCTGTGAAATTGCTCTAAAGTAGTGTTCAACTTCATTTATTTAAATGTTATTTTCCTTTGTCAATTAACCATGCATTCTGTACTCACATACCCTCAGTCATTGCTTGGGTCCCCAAAGCATTTTTAAAAATTCTTATGACCCTCACAGTGTACCAAATGTTGTTTATTTTGTATTATCTTCTATACTATTCTGTCACATTAGGTTAAAAATTCCTTAAGAATGGGAACTATGTCTTTAGTAGCTCATTGTAGAATGCTGGCAGCAAGTGGCACAATATTTTTACATAGGAGATGTTCAATATATTTGATGAATTGAGTTGAATTGGCCTTCTTGCCTGATAATTTCTTTTCATTATTACAAGGAACTTGCTTCACCAGTGTTTTAATGTCTCATTTGCATTCATCCAGCTTGCTGACTCTTCTGATCTTATGTGTGTGTGTGTGTGTGTATGTAATTTTCTCCCTAATTCTCCAGATGCATTCTATCTCCTTTGCCAGAATATTCTATCATTTTTATATTATGAACTATGTGAAACTGTTGTGTGATGCCCAACTTATTATTTTATTCATTATTAAAATGTGTCTGAAAATATTATCAACAGTGCCTCAAAAAATTTTTCCATGCTATATGAATTCAGAAAACACTGAATTGAACTGAACTAAAGTTGAAATGAATTTTTTACTGAAGAGCTTCCCAGATCCTTCAAAGTATTAATCCCAGTTCCTTCAATGTAATTAACAAAGGACTACAGTATTTAATCTTTCAAATTTCTTTAACCCAGGAAAAATTAAAAAAATGAAATAAAATAAAGTGAATAAAAAAAGAATTTATATCAATCCATAGATATAGAATGACATAAAAATATAGATAGATACATCCAAGAACGTTATTACTTTAATTATGTATTGATAGTACTAATAACTTAAAAATTATTATTTAGTAAATTAATAAATTGATTTTGGAGAAGGTCTTAGAAAAAAACAAAAACAAAATCCAATATCCTTAAAATATTTACTTGGAGAACACAGGTCTTAATTATAAAACAGAAACAAACATAAAAATCAGAAAATAAAAGCTTCCCAAGAGATTCAGGGGCCTACATTATAGTCATAACTTCTTCAAAACTCATTCAACAGATATTTATGATAATTATTTTAAGCCTCTACCCAAAAACATTCCAGTGGTAATGAAAAATAAACTCATTTTTGATCAATTCTTTCCAGGATCAACAAATTATACCTATCAATCATGGATGATTTCACATCATAGGATAAACCCTTGCAACTAATTATGTTAACTGGGAAACTTACATTGAATTCATCTTTTTTTCTCCTTATCTTCAGGACTAGAAATAATATTTTTTTAAATTGTGTATACCTAAACTTCTAACACAATGTTAAATCAATATTGAACATGAAATAGAAGCTTGCTTGATTCTTACTCAAATGTGGTCAAAAAACCATAGAACTGCCCTGAATTTAATTTTCACATAGTGTTTATAAACTTCCTAGTTAACCATATGTATAGTTTTATCATTTCGCATTTATGAAAATAAGTTATTAATAGAACTTCAGAAAGCGTTTAACTTCTGTCACTAGACCTATGTCATCATTTGTATTAAATTATTCTGTGGTCTTCAGTTAGTCATTGGGTCAAGGATCCTTATCTTCCTTCCCACTGGAGGATCCAATCAATCTTAAACCATTCATTATTTTCCTATCTCTCGCTCCCTTTTTCTTTTTTTTAAGCAAGGAGTTTAGTTTTATTTTCTCTATGCATTTGCAAAACACTTAGCAGCAAATAGGAAAAAAAAAAAAAAAAAAAAAAAACCCTGTGAAAAAAAATTGCACTTAAAAAAAAGAAAAGCCTGAGGGGGATTAGTGCCTTAGCCCCAAGGAGCTACCGCAACTCTGATTGGTCCACATTATTACCCCATCTTACCTATAGGCATCACCTCCTTCATGGAGAAATTCCCAGTCTGATAGAAGCCATTCATTATAACTTGTTATTGCCTCTTGGCATTGTTAGTGCACAATTAACTAGGAGTCAAATTAAGGGCTGATGATGAAATTAATCAAAATGTTATCCCTGCTTAGGAATATTGTTAAAAATAGAGCTGAATCCTTGGAACAACAGGAGCATTTGGCAGCCAATTCCAAGACTTAAGGATGTTCTATTGTTATACAAAGATGGCATAGTTCTCAGGAAATTTGATCTCAAAAGAAATGCTGTTCTGAGCCCTCTTCCTTACCTTATCAAGAGTTTGAGTAAAAGACAGAGTTTGGTTATAATTTTTGCCATATATTTCATTTTAAGCATTTTAAGGTAAAAAAAGTGTATTGTAACACATCAAGTTGTTTAGAAAGTACAATTTATAACAGTGTTTTTGATATAGGATTTCCATGAAATGTCTTTCATATAATTCTACAGAACTTTTACAAAAACCAAATAGCATTAAACAAACTTAATATCCTTTAGAACCTGGTAGAATCTGAAACCTACTTTTACCCAATCCTACCACATAATGTTATAACATTAAAAAAATACATTTTTTATGAGATGAATAATATGTAAAAATTCAAATTAAACCAATCCTTTCACTAGATAAAATTAAATTGGTCTTTGAAATAATTCACTCTTTCCTCACTCTAAATCCATAGATAAAGTATGACAGCAATTTTTACATATACTATTACTCATGTTACTATTCATTTTTAGTTGTGTTCCTTAGATATTTATTGTCTGCAGTTTGCTCTGGACAACACAATATGATGCTTTGTTCAGTGAATCAATTTGATTTTTTTCTGCACATAGACCAAATAAGTAACAGACAACACAATATTTTTAAAAAATGTAGAAGCTACAGAATTAATCAGTTGACTAGTAAAAACTGTTGAAGTACTCATGCATGTAGATAAAACTTCTTCTATTTGTCTAAGTCCACTGAGTTTCACTTTTGCTCAGCCAAGTGTTTTCTTCTGATAGTTTTTCTCTTAACTCTGAACACATCTATATTTCTTTTTACTCATGCCAGTTCTTCAATTATCTTTCATGTTACCTCCTCAAGTAACAGGACTAAGCACATAACAACAAAAAATTGCTATATTTGTTTAGTAATAGCTGCAATTAATGGAGCATAAATTATTTAGCTAGCCTGCATAACTAACAGATCTAGTAGAAAACATATTTATAAGGAGTGATCATTTTGTTTTCTCCTCTGGAAAAGGGTGGGAGTTAAATAGTTGAACAAAAGAATAATAAGCATCTTTATAAAGCATGAAGGAAACATGCAGTGTGCCTCCTTGAAGAGAGAAATGAGTCTGGCATGATTTTTTTTTTTTTTTCCATTAGGTGTCTTCTCTTTGGGTTGGACCTATAATACCGAGCCTATAAATTCATTTGAAAAAATCAAAAATAATAAAGTAGTCATGGTATTGAAACTGTGAAGTGTATAAAATGTATGTGGCTATAGATTTGTCTGAAGGGAAGCTTGATGTGGTTGTTTTGACATTATAACTATGAATGACCAAGAATTAAATTTCAAGGTCAGGAAAGAATACCAGACCTAAGTCAAGTTCCTCCTGAAATGAAATAAAATTATTTGGCCTTTCTCCCATCATTTAAACAAAATGTGGGTCTGAATTTTTTACCTGTTGAAATGGTAGAGTAAGTTGTCACACAATGTGAGTTTTGAAGCTTGATAGAAGTATAGTAAATTTTGCCTGATCGAAGCAAAATGAGGCAGAATGAAAAGATAATTCTAGACTGACAAAAATGGTAGGGTTGAGTCAAGATGATGAAAATGATTGAGAGAAATTTGACTGATAGATTTTCTATAGGCTTCTTCATTCTTCCAGAGCTTGACATCCTAATAGATTTCAAGAAACCTTTTAAAAATTCAAGTTCTTAAATATATGCATTATATCTTAAATATATATGTGTATATTCAAGTTCTTATATGTATAATAAATAATTGAACAAAAGAATATAAGCATAACAAAATAATAAGCATAACAAAAGAATAATAAGCATCTTTATAAAGCATATATATGGCAGGAAATAGCATGTTTAATATCAACTATGCATATCATTTTTATGCATTTCAGAAAGTCTAATAAATAAATATTTGCTAGTAATAGTAGATTGGGATAGTGTAAGAATTTTAATTTTTCTAATGCTATATATCATTCACCAAATAACTGGCAGATATGCTGGTAAAACAACTAATGATATAGGGATATTCACAAAGAAGAGTCCTAAAATATTTACTAAAAGTGGCGGATTCTAGAAGAAAGGAATTGTTAACAGTCTATAGTACCCATGCTAGGGCAAGCACAGGAATTTTAAACACAGCAATCTGGTTCTTGTATCCAGGCATGTGGCTAATTTGCATCAGTTATAAATTGGGAAATAAGTGAAACAGAGAAAGCATGTGACAGCAAAAGTAAAGTTGTTAGCCAAAATATTGATTTGGTTAAAAGCTGGAAATTTAAAATTTGAAGGTGAGGTTATCAGAGTGATGCACCTGGCATTACATCACTGTTGATCTTCTAAGGGAGAAAAAAATCACAGCAAGCAAAGCAGCCAAAATGCAAGCATTGAGAGAAAGAGAAGCAGCCAGAGGCATGAATTATCCTTGCACTGGACTGGAGAAGCAGCCACTGAATAATTGAGAATTGACTTCAGGTTGAACATTGAATTTCCATAGTGTGCCAGAACTCTGTAGCCCTTAGGTAAAGATTTGATTTACATAGATTAGATCAATAAATAAAAGATAAATATAGGGGATAAATAAAAATCCATCTCAGCTAGAAATCATGCTCTTTAGATTTGTTTAGTTGAATTCTTTGTTGGAGACCAGCAGACAAACTCTTCTGGCTTTCAAAATCAATAATCTAAGCCACTCTCCTCCACAACACAAGAGGAAAATTAGCAAACAGTGAAAACAATTTTTTATGCCCTTAGAAACTGTTCTTCAGGCTCATTCAAAATGTAGTTTTGGAAAAAAGATACACTGTAACAGCAGTAGGGTTATAATTTTATGAAGCATATCTTTTATCAATCTCATACATAATTTTTTCAAGTTCAAATACTATAGTTGGGATTTTTTTAATTGCATGTTTAAAATTGTGTGCTAATAATAATTTGTGTTGATAGTATTTATTTAGAAATTGTATTGCTAAGTCAATTTTATTTTTTTTAAGATTTTATTTATTTATTTGACAGATCACAAGTAGGCAGAGAGGCAGGCAGAGAGAGAGGAGGGGAAGCAGGCTCCCTGAACAACCGATATGAGGCTCAATCCGAGGTCCCTGGGATCATGACCTGAGCTAAAGGCAGATGCTTAACCCACTGAGGCACCCAGGTGCCCCAGGCGACCTCTGTGGCTTCTTTAAATTGTGTCTTAGTGCATAGATGTTTTGAATGCCTGACCTCAATAATTACATGCAGAATGAGGATGATCCCTGGAACTGAAATGTTAAATATGTCATATGGGATTCTAGAATTGGGAATATTTTATTCCAGGATACCATATTTCAAGAAAAACAACTCTCTTCTCTTATCTATGTCTTAAATCTCAACTCTGTGCACATCCCCACTTGTAGGTCAATATTTCTAGAGAAAAATGACACAACAGTGCTGGCTAGTCTCACTTGAAATTCATAATCATTAATCTCTTACGAGCACTCAACATGGTCAGCAATCCACATATATATTTGTAGGTGAGCTTTTCTTCCCAATCCCTGATAAGGCCATTTCGTACCACCTACTCCTTACCAAGTCATTATTCAATCCCCCTTGCATTCTCTCAGCCGATGACTTTGCCATATATGTGTGTATATATATATATATATATATATATATATATAAACATACATATATACGTATATATGAAGAAACACATATATATGTACATATATATGAAGAAATTGAGAAAAGTCCTTATCTTCTCACAATTAAGGGAGTTGACAACCTACATCTGTACTGAATAATTATTCCTTTATCCCTGTTCTCTGCTGCAAGTTACAATTTGCTTGGTTTGTGGGTTCCATCTCCCCTAGAACACTCAATATCTTGGTTATGCAATTACATTGTTTCTGTTCTTTATCACCATATTTTTCCCTGTCCTCAGAGTCATTCCCAATAGCAATCTATTTTATTTTTAAATCTCTCTTGACCACCTTATTTACTTTGAAAATGCATTTTATCTCCTTACCAGCAAAATGTCCCAAACAGAAATCAAGTGGTGTACAATGTCGCAGCCTTCTTAAGCCTCTAATTTTCCCACTTTATCTTCTCTGATTCAAAGAAACTGCTCTGTGTCAGTCATCAGTGGCATTCATGTTATACTATCCAATGTTCATTTTGGTTTGTATTTGACCTCGCCTATAAGCAGCAGATGACATGATTGGACACTCCCTGTTTTCTTTTCTTTTTTTTTTTTTTAAAGATTTTATTTATTTATTTGACAGAGAGAGATCACAAGTAGGGAGAGAGGCAAGCAGAGAGAGAGAGGAGGAAGCAGGCTCCCCGCCAAGCAGAGAGCCCGATGCGGGGCTCGATCCTAGGACCCTGGGATCATGACCTGAGCTGAAGGCAGAGGCTTAAACCACTGAGCCACCCAGGCGCCCCCACTCCCTGTTTTCTTGTGGTATTTCTGGATTGTGCTCTCTCCATCACTACATACTACTCTGATTTTCTTCCTATCTGGCTAGCTTTCCATTGTCTCCTCTTTGCATACCATAAAATTCTGAATGTTAGCACATCTCAAGACTCTGCCTTGGAATTCCTTTTCATCTTTTATTTTGTTCAGAAACAGAGAGAAGGTCAGTGAGGTAGGATAATACATTTGTTGTCTTTGTCTGGTATAGACTTTCGTCAGTGTCTTCTCTTCAAGGGGACTTAAAAGACTACTCCATCAAAGATACCCACGTCATTCCCCCACCATTACTACTCTTTATAACCATTTCTTTTACTCTCTCTTTGGACTTATTGCTATTGAAAGTATCTTGATTGTTTGCTTATCTACTTTTGTTTTCTTCCCTAAAATGTAAGCTTCGCTATATGTACTACTTATTTTCAGAAAAATGACCAGTAAAGCGCCTGGCATATAACAGGTAGTCAACATATATTTTCTGATTAAATGATAATAGTTTGAAAATTCTAAAATATTAATATTGAAACATGTTGAAAGAAATGTTACATTTTAATAAATAAGTAATGCATTCCAGTCTAGGAAGATAAAAATTAATATTGCTTAAATTTAAAAAAAAACATTCGGGTACACATTTTGAGGAACCTCCATGCTGTTTTCCAGAGTGGTTGCACCAGCTTGCATTCCCACCAACAGTGGAGGAGGGTTCCCCTTTCTCCACATCCTCGCCAGCATCTGTCATTTCCTGACTTGTTAATTTTAGCCATTCTGACTGGTGTGAGGTGATATCTCATTGTGGTTTTGATTTGTATTATTTGTATTTCCCTGATGCCGAGTGACGTGGAGCACTTTTTCATGTGTCTGTTGGCCATCTGGATGTCTTCTTTGCAGAAATGTCTGTTCATGTCCTCTGCCCATTTCTTTTTTTTTTTTTTCCCTTTTTATTAATTTTTTCAGCGTAACAGTATTCATTCTTTTTGCACAACACCCAGTGCTCCATGCAAAACGTGCCCTACCCATCACCCACCACCTGTTCCCCCAACCTCCCACCCCTGACCCTTCAAAACCCTCAGGTAGTTTTTCAGAGTCCATAGTCTCTTATGGTTCGCCTCCCCTCCCCAATGTCCATAGCCCGCTCCCCCTCTCCCACTCCCACCTCCCCCCAGCAACCCCCAGTTTGTTTTGTGAGATTAAGAGTCATTTATGGTTTGTCTCCCTCCCAATCCCATCTTGTTTCATTGATTCTTCTCCTATCCCCCTACCCCCCCATGTTGCTTCTCCATGTCCTCATATCAGGGAGATCATATGATAGTTGTCTTTCTCCGATTGACTTATTTCACTAAGCATGATACGCTCTAGTTCCATCCACGTCGTCGCAAATGGCAAGATTTCATTTCTTTTGATGGCTGCATAGTATTCCATTGTGTATATATACCACATCTTCTTGATCCATTCATCTGTTGATGGACATCTACTCTGCCCATTTCTTGATTGGATTGTTTGTTCTTTGGGTGTTGAGTTTGCTAAGTTCCTTATAGATTTTGGATACTAGCCCTTTATCTGATATGTCGTTTGCAAATATCTTCTCCCATTCTGTCAGTTGTCTTTTGGTTTTGTTAACTGTTTCCTGGCGATTCACAGACCTGTACCCCTGGGGATAAAATTACATTATATGTTTATTTAAAAAAAAAATTTTGGAAGGGGAGGCGAACCATAAGAGACTATGGACTCTGAAAAACAACCTGAGGGTTTTGAAGGGTCAGGGGTGGGAGGTTGGGGGAACAGGTGGTGGGTAATGGGGAGGGCACGTTTTGCATGGAGCACTGGGTGTTGTGCAAAAAGAATGAATACTGTTACGCTGAAAAAATAAATAAAATGGAAAAAAAAACAAAAACAAAAAAAAAACAACAACCCAGTGCTGGCCCTGTGACGTCCCAGAGTAAGACTGCCATCATCAAAAAAAAAAAAAAAAAAAAAAAAAAAAAAAAAAAAAAATTAAAAAAAATGTGAAGGCCACGATTATAGTAAACACTCTCTTCTTCACTCTTCCATGAAATAATAATGATTTGAGAAGTTAATTCCATGAACATTACTTCAACTTATTTGCCGAAAGGTACATATGGTGTGTGACACATGCTCCACTGCAGGTGAGGAAGCTGCCTGGCACAGGGAAGATACTTCACACGTGGTAAAAATGAAAAATCAGAATGGTTAACTTACACTGAAAAGAGTCTTGAGAGCAAATTTGACTTAAAACAATCAAGAATTATTACAGGTGAAACCATATGATAATTGACTCTCTCTGCTTGACTTATTTCACTCGGCATAATCTCTTCCAGTCCCGTCCATGTTGCTACAAAAGTTGGGTATTCATCCTTTCTGATGGAGGCATAATACTACTCCATAGTGTATATGGACCACATCTTCCTTATCCATTTGTATGGTTTCAATTATTTGTGGAGCATAAGAAATAACACGGAGGACATGGGGAGATGGAGAGGAGAAGGTAGTTGAGGGAAATTGGAGGGGGAGATGAACCATGAGAGACTATGGACTCTGAAAAAGAATCTGAGGATTTTGAAGGGGTGGAGGGTGGGAAGTTGGGCCAGCGTGGTGGTGGGTATTGTGGAGGGCATGTATTGCATGGAGCACTGGGTGTGGTGCATAAACAATGAATTCTAGTACACTGAAAAGTAATTTAAAAAATTAAAAAATTTAAAAAATACAGAATAAAAGTACTTTGGGGTTGATTTTCAGTCTTTCTAAATGTTGTTGCCGAGTGTTTCCTGGACCAGGAGAAGGAAAAGAAAGCAGAGTTTTAAAACCAAGAAAAGAATCAAGCTAGCCTGAAGCAATGACATCCCTAATTTAACTGCAGAATAGGAGGGCTAGGGCACCAATACAAGCATGGTTCTTGTACATATATATACATAGATAGATAGATAGATATGAATATTTGGAATATATTGGAATTCCATATATATGGAATATTTATATATAATGGAATATTATGGAATATTATCCTATGACATATATGTGAATTATATATAATAGAATAGTATATATTATATATATAATGACAAAATATTATTGAATAATAAAAAAGAAACAGTTCTACCATATGCAATAACATGGATGAATCTTGGACATTATACTAAATGAAATATGTCAGAAAGAGAAATACAAAAACTATATGATCTCACTTATATGTGGAATCTAAAAGCAAACAAACAGAAACACCAAACTGATAAAAAAAAGAGAGAGAGAGAGAGAGAGAGAGAGATCAGATTTATAATTACTGGGGGCAGAGGGCTGGGGGAGGGGAAATTGGAGGAAGATGGTCAAAAGGTACAAAGTTTCAGTAATAAGATAAATAAGTACCGGGGATATTATGTATAACATAATGGCTGTAGTTAGCACTGTCATATACTATATAGAAAAGGTGTTAAGAGAATAGATTTTAAGAGTTCTCATCACAAGGAGAAAAATTTTTTTCTTTTTATTATATCTATGAAATGATGGATGTTAATTGTGGTAATCATTTCACAATAATGTAAATCAAGCCATCATACTGTACACCTTAAACTTATGCAGTGATGTATGACAATCATTTTTTAATAAAACTGGAAAAAAATAAGAAAAAAAAGAATTATTACAGGTTTTGAACAGCAGAACAACATGAATAATCCTAAGGATGATAGATCCAGCAAAAGCTGGCAAATGGATTGGAAGGAAACCTGAGGTGGTCTCTGCACAGTGAGGGTACAGATAAGTTGGTATATAGTACCTAGGAACTTAATAGGGATTGGAAGCTATTTAGGATGTGGAGAGGCAGGCCAAATTAAAAATGGACATATAACTTTTAGACCTACTGATAAACTAGATGTGGAAGGGAATGGGGACTAGGAGAGGAAGAGGTTTCAGTTTTGAGCTTGGGCAACCAGAGATGAATCATAGCAGGGGCAGTGAGAGGGGAGAAGTGTGACATCCAGGAATAATGATATCTTATGGGAAAGAGAATAGATTCAGGTGTCAGTGTCAATGTTAAGACTTAACAGCACATCAAAATTAAACTAACAACACGTCTGAGGCAGAATATAAACAGTGGTGTTATAAATAAGGCAGAATGAATCCTTTCTTACATTCCATAACCTCCAGGCAAATTCAAAGTCTGTTTGGTTGCCCATCACCCTTATCTTCCTTTTAAGCTACATTGTTTTTTCATTACAAGACATCAGATATGTTCTAAGGCACTCTAAAAATTTACTTAACTCACTGAAAACACCACTCTCCCCATAATTATATTACAGCAAGCCAGATGAGCACTGGCTGGGTCTTTTCTCATCATAAACAGAGTTATAGGTTTCAGGCCTATTACACTCTAAACAGCTTGGTTTTCATTTAAAATAGTATTTTATCCAAACTCAGTAATCACTACCCCTTCACCCCTTGTTACCACCAAAATTGGAAGCATCCCCTACATCAGTGTTTCACAGGCATGGGTATCAAATCACAATTCAAACAAACAAACAAATAAACACAGGAAGATAATCTTGCCTAAATATTTCCTATTTTAAATGGGTAGGATTTTGACTCACAAAGGTTTTGTTTAAAATTGTTATTAAATCCATCTCTACCCATGTGCAGGGAGACACACACACACACACACACACACACACACACACACACACACAGACACAACATAACATGAAGAAACTTTTTATCACAGAGCTTCAAAATGACTATCTTTAGAAAAGGATTGAGGAATATAAAGTGTTACATTGAAGAGTATATTTACTCTAGAGATTCTGCTGGAAATTCAATAGACAGAGCAAAAATTGTGTTTGGTCTGAATCCTACTTGAAAATCTCTCAGGGAATCCATGTTTGATACCAACACAGACCGTTGTTTTTCTCTTATTGTTATATCTAATCACTCTTTCTTTATGTGGCAATGTCATGTGATAGTTGTCTTATATTTAGGTATTTATCTAAAATCCATTTCAAATTATTCAACAGTTCATGCATAATAAATACAAACTTTTTACAGCCAATATAATAAACACCCGTTTCTGCACAGATGGTTTCTCTACATGATCTGCCTGTATGCTCTGATGCATGGGTTACATGCCTTAAAGGAATGAGCTTTTTATTAACATCAGATTAACAAGATAGTTACACTTAATTTGGAGAAATGCTGACATTAAGAAGGTGAAAGGCAAGTATGAGAACTGATAAAATAGAGAACCAGAGATCCCATATTACACTGGGGCATAAATTCATCAAATGAAGAGTCACTTAGAATCAAGGATACTACACACATTATTCTTTCTCTTTCTCTTTTTCAAGTGTATTGGGTTGATTTCACATTATTTACCTGCTTGTAAATGTGGTGGCCCATTCCTCCAAAATCTTGATGTGTGCATTATGGCAATATATTTCAATCTACTTCTTAAAAGAAGTAGACTAGGGGATGAAATAAGTGAAGAGTGAAAAAGACTACTTAGTGCTCTAAGGGAATATTAGAGCCAATGAAAGTAATGCAACTACTGACTCAGTGAGGTTGTAAATTCCTCAGACTGAAGAGATGATGTGGGTGTTTATGGCACACTTCCTGTAATAGATGCAATCTAATATGTAGAAAGAGATAATCAGTCAATGCCCTAAAGAGAGGACAGTTATGGGGTCACTATATGACTCCTGCCTTCCCTTCCAGATTATGATATTTGCGTAACAATTCCATATTGACTTGTTAACCCTATTGTGCTCTGTATGTTGATGTATGAATATTGCTGGATTCCTGACCTCAAGTAGTTTTCAGTCTGCTCAGGGAATATAATGTGTAAAACAAATAATGGCACTTAATAAGGATTGCTTGGAAGACAAGGCATTATGGATCACTTGCCCACCTGAGGTGCCTCTAGCTGTGAGATCTGACACTTGAAAATCCAAGACAGAAGATGATACTTTTATATGAAGTGTTGGCTAAAATAGTGGTATGAATAGTTTTACAAACTTAATAGTGGATATCTCCCCTGGTATCAGATTCCTCTAGGAAAGAACTATCTTTTTCTATGAATCAGAAATTTTTGTGTATGAAAAGGCAGGCTTCAGGTCAGAGATTAGAACCTCATAGGAAATACCAAAACTAAAAGAGGGTGGGGTTACTCTGTTTAAATAGACAAAAATTTTTGGAATTTGTTTATTTTCTTCCTGTTTTTGTTTTTGTTTGCTTTTCATCTAGTGAGATAGAAAAAAGAAAAAGTAGAGGGGCAGATGATATTAGATGATATTAGAAACCAAAGATATTAGACACTAGAAATGAAGATATTAGAAACCAAATTCTGTCCTTTTAAAAGCTAGTATATGAAAAATTCCATTTTAAGTTATTTGTATTGCTACACGCTGTAAGTTTCAAAACTGTGTGTCCTACAGCACAAAGCAAATATTTTGTTTTGTGTAAACAAGAAAATGTCCTGGGATAGAAGCAGTAATTGCAAGATACCGAGATCTCCATATACTTAAACAATCAAAGCAGAAACTCAGAACCAGAGGTGACATGAGAGTGTAAGTCACCTGAAAATTTACCTTATATTTTCCAGAGTATGGTACTGGATTTGAGTTTATCTTCTCTAGATATTAAGGATAAAATGGCCCTAACTTGCATCTGAAATTATTACTTTCCTCCTGACCATTAAAAAAATAGTTAGGGCTAACCTCAACCCCTGTGAGATGAAAGTGATAACGTAAGCAGTCACAACTTTGCCTTGACATCACTGTCCTTCTAGCCACATTTTGTTGCATTTTTCATTTCCAAACTTTGGAAGCAGCAGAGCACAATGATTGCATTTACCTAATTACTCCCTACATGTTGTGTAAGACCCAATCTCCTGGTAGTAATGCTATAAGCTGGTGATGCCTCAGGCATTTGCCTGGCTGGTTTATTAGTCTTAGCAAACTGCCACAGACACTTCCTCCGACCTGGGCTCTCTCTTTATTAGGTTTCAAAGGTGGACTGTCTTGTGTTCTGGGTTTACTCTTTACTGGCTAATTTAAAGCATATGAGTGGATCCTTCGACCATTTTTAATCAGTTTTTTATTTATTTTTGGTGTTGAGCTGCATAAGTTCCTTATATATTTTAGATATTAATCTCTTGTAATATATATCATTTACAGATATCTTCTTCCATTTAGTAGGTTGACATTTTCTTTTATTGATGGTTTCATTGCTGTCAAAACCTTTTTTTTATTTTGATGTAGTTTATTTTTTCTTTTCTTTCTCTTGCTTTAGAAGACAAGTCAAGTGAACCTTATTAATGCCAGTATCAGAGAAATTACTGCTGGTGTTGTCTTCTAGGATTTTTATGGTTTCAGGTCTCACATTTAGCTTTTTAATCCATTTTGAGTTTATTTTTATGTATAGTGGTAGACTGCTGATGGACACATGAAAAGATGCTCAACATCATTAATCATCAGGAAAATGCAAGTCAAAACTGCAACGAGATGTCACCTTATACCTGTTAAAATGGCTAAAATGAAAATGACAAGAAATAACAAGTGTTGATGAGGATATGAGAAAAAAGAACCCACATACCCTATTGTGAGAATGTAAATTGGTACAGCCAATGTAGAAAACAAATGGAAGTTTCTTAAAAATTAAGAATGGAAATGTCATATAATCCAATAATTCCCCTATTGGGTATTTACCCAAAGAAAACAAAAACATGAATTTGAAAAGATATATGTACCCCCATGTTTATTGCAGCATTATTTACAATAGCCAAATGTGGAGATAACCTAAGTGTCCAATAAACAAATGGATAAGAAAATATGATATATATATATATATATATTGATATATATATCATATAGATACACATGTACATAGAAATAATGCAGCCATAAAAAGAATGATATTATAAATTTTTAATTAAAAAAAAAGAATGAGATTGTGTCATTTGAGATTACATGGATGCACCTGGAGGGTATTATGCTTAGTGAAATAAGTAGACTAAGAAAGATAAATACCAATGGAATCTAAAAGGAAGAAGAAGGAGGAGGAGAAAAAGAAGGAGAAAAAGGAGAAGAAGAAACACATGAATAAAAAAAGCAGAATTAGACCTATAAATGCAGAGAACAAACTGATGGTTGCCAGTGGGAAGATGAGTGGGAAGCTGGACAAAATAGGTGAAGGGGAGAAGAGATAGAGGCTTCTAGTTATGGAATGAATGAGTCACAGGAATAAAAAGCACACTGACGAATATAGTCACTTATATTGTAATAGTGATATAATGACACATGGTAGCTACACTTGTGGTGAACATAGCATAATGTACAGACATCTCAATTCACTAAGTTGTACAGCTGAAACTAATATAACACTTTGTCAACTATGCTCAAAAAAATCAAAAAACGAAAAACTTTGCAGAATAAAAGAAATGTAATAATAATAAAGCATTAAAGCAGGAATTAGAGTGGAGAAAGGGATTACTCAAGAGGTCAGTTATTTTAGCTACTTGCGGCTTTCTAAAACAGGGACTTTTTTTAGGTGGGGACAGGCTGATTCCTGATCTAGTTGTTTTGCTGATGGCTGTGCTATAGCCAGCAATATGTTTATTCAAGATCAATGTCTTTTGAAATGCATACCTTGGCAATCAAAACCTTAATGTCAGGTACTTAAACTACATTGTCCTAATTCCTTAGTTTCTTTTACATTATTTTAAGTGCTTTCACAGTAAACAATATTGTGCTACTCATCAAATACAACAACATATTGTTAGACCTCACTTTCCATGGCTCCCAAACCCTGCCGGATACCTTCTGGAGACTCCTGTCACCTGGCAAGCCTCGTCTTATAGTATTTGAAAAATTGACTAAGTGGGCTACAAATTAGATCACAAGTAAAATCATGTGAAATGGAAATTCTATGGAACAAGTTTCATGTAAAATTCTGTCACATCAGAGATCATATGGAAATCATTGCTAATAAAATCTGATGTCCCACAAAACTTTATTACTGATTTTCTCATTTAACAATATTTAATCACCATTTGCTAAAACCATCATGGTTTTCTCTGATTAAACATCAAATCTATAGGCAAATATAAATATCAAAAAATGTGGTCCTTCCAGAAATGACTATTTTCTTATTATTCATTATATTTTAATTCCTCACTTTGTATACTGAGTCTAAAGGAAACAGAATGTCAAAGACAAAGTTTCTACAAAGCAAATAACAATAATGTCTATCATTGTTTTTAATTATACTTTTTTTTTCTAAATGGCATTTTGAAAAAGACTTTCCTCCTTAGTTAATTCTGTCTTCATTTTAACAGATTCTTGGAATCCTTCCTATCTGTCACTGGTTATGGATGATTCAAATACAAGTACTGACAGAATAAATGTAATATATGTTTTACTTTAGTATGAACATACAAATAATAACTATAATGAAAAGAAATCAGCAACCTAAAATATTATATATGCCTAGTTACTTGTGTTTATTATAATCCAAGTTTATCTGGTTTTTCAATCATTTTATTCTAGTTATAGATTTCCAGTTTAGTATTTTACATATAAACTATGAAATATAGATTATTAATATATTCGAAAATTTTAGGAGGTCTTTGGTTACTCTGTTTTAAGCTAGGGACTTGTTATTGAAAACTGTACCATTTGTATTAAAGTTCTGTCTGCATTTCCATTACCTGCTCTTATTTTTTAGTACTTCATAATTTGGATTATGAAAAATGCACTTTAGCCACAACCTGAGCAAAAGTGATTTTAGTTTTAGGAACTTTTTTATTTAAAAAAATGAAAATTCAAAAACCAAAAATTTTTATGTTGTTCATCAATTGGATTATGTAATTACAAAAGGCATGCTTTTTTCAACCCTTTTATTACTAATCATATCTCCATGTGAAGGCACAAATGGAAGTGTCATTTATTGCAGACAATGGCACAAAAGACCACTTTTGATTTTCTGTTCTTTCAGTGGTTTGTGACCCTGGGCAAGCTACAAAAAGATTCAGCTTTCCAAGTAAAGGAAAACAAAACAAAACAAAACAAAACAAAAAACCTAATGCCTCCCTTCCTAGCATGACTTATAACAATAAATGAGTGCAATGATACAAAACTATAAAAGATAGGCAGTCACTCATCTTAGGAGCATGTCACTAGACTTTCCACTTTACACATCTCCTTTAGTGCTACTCTTGAAGATGAATATCTTTTGAAATACAAAAGCACTCAGGTGTCCTCTACACTCCTGTTTCCATTACTACCTTATCAGCCTTTCTGGAAGTTGCATTGGTTCTCTCATGTCTGTCACAACTAAAAGTCCTCAAGCAATGGTTTTCTAAATGATTAGCAAAATACTTCATATCACTTCATAAAGATTTGAATGTACTCCCGAGTTGTCATCAAATTTGTGAGGTTAAGTCTTTCATCTTGGGGGAGATTCCCTTCCTTTATATCCATTAAGTTTCCATTTCTAGGCAATCAACCCAATATTTCTTTTAATTGACAAATATTTACTGGAACTTACTAGATGTTTAGACCCATGAAGTCATTAAAGAGAATACAAAGATATTTAAGATGGTCCCCGTGGCTTAACATCTTAGTTGGTAAAATGAGATTTAAATAAATAAAGCCATTATATGACAGTGTAAATTACTTCTGAGCTATCATAGACATGATAAGACCTGAGTTGGGCTCATAAATAAATAAAATGTGCATAAACATAAGGAAGAGGAGAGCATTCTAAACATTTAGAATAGCAAAGTGTGCTCAGAGTACAATGAGTACAACAGAAGAAGCATCTGTCTGACTGGAACCAGTGCTAGGAGAACAGACAGAAGTTGATAACAAGACCTGAGTTCTTGTCACATATGTGTTTTACATTTTTCCTGTATTTTTTTTTTTTAAGATTTTATTTATTTATTTGACAGACAGATCACAAGTAGGGAGAGAGGCAGGCAGAGAGAGAGGAGGAAGCAGGCTCCCTGCTGAGCAGAGAGCGGGATGCGGGGCTCCATCCCAGGACCCTGGGATCATGACCTGAGTCGAAGGCAGAGGCTTAACCCACTGAGCCACCCAGGCGCCCCTTTCCTGTATTTTTAATACTGCATTGTCTCAGTATAATGAAACTTTCTGATGATAATCCTACACTACTTATTCTATTTTTTTTTTAAAGATTTATTATTTTTTTGACAGATAGAGATTACAAGTAGGCAGAGAGGCAGGCAGAGAGAGAGAGAGGAGGAAGCAGGCTCCCAGCCAAGCAGAGAGCCCGATGCGGGGCTCGATCCCAGGACCCTGGGATCATGACCTGAGCCTAAGGCAGAGGCTTTAACCCGCTGAGCCACCCAGGCGCCCCTACACTACTTATTCTAAAAGTTTACCCTATATCAGAAATTTTATCAAATAGCCCTTCAGTTCAAAAGCCTCTTTTGATTTACTATTACATCTTTGTTTAAGCTACTCCAAACATAATTCCCTCCTTAAAAATTAGATGACTTGGCAGGCTCTCAAATGGAAATGTACCAAACTGAATTCATCCTTAATACACTTCATGATCTGTTTCCTCTTCTTGCTTCCCATCCATAAGGAATTACATCACCATTCCTCCTGTCACCTGAGTCAGAATTCAAGAAGTTTGTTAATATAGGCCCCCATCTTTGGTTGTTCAAATTTTAATCATTTTTTCAAGTCTTCATTCCATTTGCGAAATAGTTTCAGATTATCATTGTGTTTTTAGTTGTATGCTTGTTTATTTAATCGAATTGTAATTTTTTTTTCTGGTTCCCATCAGTTATTACTAGGATTTCACTTAACATTATTCAATTACTACTTTTATGTTTACAATAAAATAAATCTTTAGCATAGTATATAAATCTTTCAAGATACCATCCTAGACCTCTTTTCAGACTATTCTCCCATAGCTCTCTTTGTCCTTAATAACTGGACCAGCTATCCAGAGTTCATTACATGTCCATAATGAGCCATACTCTTTACAGATCTGTTAATCTGCCCATGCCAGCATGATATCCTACAACTTAATTCCTCTCCCTTCCTCATCTTGAACCAGCTCAGGTCTTCAACTCTGCTTAAATATCTACTCTTGCAAAATCTTCTGTGAACCTGAGTTGGGGTTTTCTATTTATTTATCCGATTAGATGGTGACCCTTATCGTGGCCCTTCCAACATGTGCCAAATTAAAATGAATCAAGTCAGTTATTTGTTTCACCCGCATTCTACAAGCTTGAGGTCAAAGCCTCACCTTTATTTCTTCTGGCAGAGGCCGATGCTTGTCAGGTATATAAGTGTTCAATATTTATTTCCTAAAAACAAAAAACCAAAAAACAAAAAACAAAAAACCTTATACAATTTCCTTGACATTTCCATAAGGGAAAAAGGGGGATATGGTGGGGAATGTGTGCTCAAACAAGATTAATAGGCCATGACTCCACGCTATTGAATAAGTCCCTTCATGGGAGATCACAGAAAGTCTCTGAAAATTAGAAACTGTACATGCTAATCCTATGAATGGCTGATCAAGTAGAGCATTTGTGTGTGTGTCAGAGGAGTTGAAGCAAAAGTTTACTAACTGCTTGTGATTATAAAGTTAATTCATGCTTCAGACAACTCTTCAATATCATTTTTGAACTTCAGTTTTCTTCAAATTTTATATCTTAGTCAAATGCAAGATATATTTTTGAGCTCTATCATATTCCAGGCATCATGTTATTCTATGAAATGCCCAACATACCTATGAGGTTGTCAGATTCCAGACTCAATATTTTTGTTGCTGAGTTGGAAGGTCAAAAGAAGTTTAAGGGAAAGAGCTTCAAGGAGCAGATCTTAAGGTAGTAATTTGCAAATCCCAAACTGAAAGTAAAGAAACATTGAAATCATTACCTTCAGGGAGGAATGCCAGCATTTTTATATCAGACTCTACAAAGCATGCATAGTAGGATTTTTTTTAAAATAACTTTAGACAGTTGTGTTTGCATACCCTGTAAAATAGAAGCTTAGAAGTGAAAGAACGCTGAAAGAACAGGCAGGCAGCCTTATTTCATGGAAGAGGTTTGAACACAAGGAATCAAACAAAACCTAACCATGCTTTTAGAAAAATAGAAAGTTTTACCCTTTAAACAACTCTGGGGTGCCTGGGTGACTCAGTGGGTTAAGCATCTGCCTTCCGCTCCGGTCATGATCCCAGAGTCCTGATCAAATCCTGTGTGGGTCTCCTTGCTCAGGGGGGGACCTGCTTCTCCCTCTGCCGCTCCTCCTGCTTGTGCTCTCTCTCTCTGTCAAAAAAAAAAATAAATTTCAAAAAAAGACATTGTGTTAAAAAAATACTCCTTTGTATTTTCATCATTTGTTTGAATATCCCTATTTGGTCAGATTGGGGCATAAATTACAAGGGTAAGGAAGGAAGCCATGTTTTCCCTCTTCTAGAGGATCAAGTATTTTTAGGATACTTTTCTTTATTATATAAAATATTACAGTTTTTTCCCCCTAAAACCACATAGTATATCTCATCAGAAGATAATTAGAAAATCTCTTGCAACAGATAAATCTTTTTTTTTAAAGATTTTATTTATTTATTTGACAGACGGAGATCACAAGTAGGCAGAAAAGTAGGCAGAGAGAGAGGAGGAAGCAGGCTCCCTGCTGAGCAGACAGCCTGATGCGGGGCTCAATCCGAGGACTCTGGGATCATGACCTGAGCCAAAGGCTCTAACACACTGAGCCACCCAGGGGCCCCCACAATAGATACATCTTTATAATGTGTATCTATAAACCTGAAGAATGTTGATTTCATTAGTGTAGAGCAAATAGCTTCTATTCTCTAATGTAGTCAAAATGAGGTAACTGATAGTTTGTCCGTATTGATTGGCATTTGCTTGTGAGTCTAACATGCATAAAACTTTGAGGCAATCATTAATTGATTCACCCATTTCAGAATCAGATAGTTTCTCCTTGAATTATTTATAAGAAAAACACAATTTAAACAAAGGAAATTAAAGATGACAAAGGAATCGTATATTGCATATACAACAGGTAGTTATTCCACTTCGATATTGACCTGCCAGCACCTCAAATTGATTCTTCTTATACATGACACCAACAATTACAGCTTTAAATACTACCTCCATTCAAAGGGCCAATGGGATTTTTTTTTTCCTAAATGACTACTGTTCAAAATTGCATGAATAATTTAAAGAGATAAGCTTATGACAGAATGGTTATATGTCTGTCTATTTGTTAATTAGATAATCAAATGGGAAATATGTCTGAGCACCCAGAAATACCCCAATCTTAAACAGACACTCAGAGAAGTCTGGTCACATAGAAATGGTGAATGATTTCCCCAACCTGCTAAATTCCTTCTTTTTAAAGATTATTTATTTACTTATTTATTTGAGAGAGAGAGAGAGCACGAGTAGGGGCAGGAGCAGAGGGAGAAGCAGACTCTCCACCGAGCAGGGAACCGGATGTGGGGCTTTATCCTTGGACTCCAGGATCATGACTTGAGCTGAAGGCAGACAACCAACTGAGTCACCCAGACATCCTGAAACAGGTAAATTCCTTAGTCAATAGAAAAATATAACAGTAAATCTATTTTTAATTAAGATAATGATATCCACATGCTTTTACTATTCTTCATTTTGCCACATCCATAAAATTTATAATGTTCATATCAGAGCTATCCATCTTTCTCATTCTTTTACTAAGATCGACTTTAAGAACTCAGCAGGAACAGAGGTTTTTGGTAGTCCAACTCACTTATTTTTCCAAACAATAATTAATGTATTTTGAACTGTAAAAAATGAAAGGAAATTATATGCTTGCCAATAAATGAAATTGTCATTCCTTGTGGTTCCTTTAATCCCTTTATTCTTTTAATTGTATTTCCTTCCACATGTTGACAAATCTGTAAAATTCAGTAATCTCCAGATTGTTTCTTCAGTTACTATAGTGGCCAAATTCTGAAGCTGACCTTTCAGACACAGCATCCTTCTAAATGAGTTTAAGGTTTGAACCTACAATCACTTAACAGCATAAAAATCACACACAAAAAAACAAACCCCAAAACCTAAATTGCACCCACAAGCAAGTAAATGCATAATTAGCCACTGGAACGTCATGCCAAAAGTACAAATTAGCCAGTCAATTGCACCTGCAACTGGTCACCTGCAGGCTCAATTAGACACACATAGTTTTGCCTGGACAATAGATATCTGTCACAAAATAACCGACACACATTTTTAGACCAGGAAAAGGCAGTGCTTGACCTTTTAGAACTTCCCTGACAGAGCTCAGTTTTAGAGTATTTTCTTATACCTAAAATTGTCAGCGCTCAGGCAACTTTCTCCAAACATTGTAAAAATAGTAATGTATTATCTCTATACTTTCTCTTCTCATATTACCTGTTTATTTTGGTGGGCCACACAGAGTTGAAAAAGCGCTGAGAATTATTACAAATGCGCTCACAGAATTACACATCTCATCCTTCAATGCAAACTGATTAGTAATTACCAATGCTTGCTCAGGTAACACGTATGTTTTCCAAACAATATATTTTCTATTAAGAAACTGTATATTCTGGAGGGAGACAAACCATAAATGACTCTTAATCTCACAAAACAAACTGGGGGTTGCTGGGGGGAGGTGGGATTGGGAGAGGGGGAGCGGGCTATGGACATTGGGGAGGGGAGGCGAACCATAAGAGACTATGGACTCTGAAAAACAACCTGAGGGTTTTGAAGGGTCAGGGGTGGGAGGTTGGGGGAACAGGTGGTGGGTGATGGGGAGGGCACGTTTTGCATGGAGCACTGGGTGTTGTGCAAAAAGAATGAATACTGTTACGCTGAAAAAATTAATAAAAAGGGAAAAAAAAAAAGAGAGAAAAAAAAAGAAAAAAAAAAGAAACTGTATATTCTGGACACACAATTTTTTGTTTCAAGGAGAAGGTCAAAAGAAGACAGTGTTAATGAATCTTGTGCTTATTTATTAGATGTTAGCATTTCATTACTAAATGTGTAGAACACACTTTTCTTGTTTCTGGGATGACACCACCTTGTCTTAAAGGCATAAAAGCAAAATGAAGATTCACATTCCAGGAAAAAAAAAATCTAAAAAAAAATTGTGAAATCATTTCTATGCCTTTCAAAAATTGTGCTGTAAGACATAATGCTACCATTGGCAAACAACTGCCCGTAAATCATTTCTATCTAGGCAATCAAATCAAACAGTTTAAACTGTTTGGGGAAGTTATCAAACATGAAAATAGGCAAAGGGATCCTTCATATCTTTTATGTGACTCTCTAGGTGTGTCCCTTTATTCGACTTGCTATTTTCTAGTGCTTGGGATATTTCACAGCTCTGAAAAGAAAGATGTTTAAAGAAAGATGTCAACTTGTAAAAAGACAATCACCATGCAAATAATTCTTGTCCAACTTCATTCAGTAAAGATGTAAATGTTTTATAGAAAAAAATAGCCTTCAAAATTTATAGTTTTATTACTCTGTAGGATATACATCAGTTTTTATCTAAATTAGAAATCTTTTTCAAACTTAACTTCTTTCAGTAACTATAAATACTTTCATCTTTCTCTTTGAACCAGATTTAACACTTTATGGATCCTTCATTTGAGTCTTACACAACTTCAATTTGCACTTTTTAGAGTCTTTTTTTTATATTTTAATAAAATAAATTTATTTTACAATAGTTTTAGAGTTACAAAAAAGTCACAAAGGTAGGAAAGATAATTTTCATATCCACCTCAGTCACTTTAACCTCATAAAAGCCTTACATTAGGGGCACCTGGGTGGCTCAGTGGGTTAAAGCCTCTGCCTTCAGCTCAGGTCATGATCCCAGGGTCCTAGGATCGAGCCCCACATCAGACTCTCTGCTCTGGGGGAGCCTGCTTCCTCCTCTCTCTCTCTCTGCCTGCCTCTCTGCCCAGTTGTGATTTCTCTCTGTCAAATAAATAAAAAAAAAAAGCCTTACATTAGTATGGTACATTTGTCACAACTAATGAACTGCTTTTGAAATATTAAAGTTCAGACTTTATTCAGATTTACTTGGTTTTCCCCTAATATTCTTTTTCTTTTCCAGGATCTTAGACTGGATATTATATGTAATGATTATGTTTTCTTAGGGACTTCTAGACTGTGACAACTGTCCTTGTTAATAATGACCTTGGCAATTTTGAGGAGTCTTAGTCAGATACCTTGTAGAATGTCCTTCAATTGGTATTTGTCTGATGGTTTTCTCATTATGCTGGGGTCGTGGGTTACTGGGAGGAAGACTGTGGAAGTAGAGTGACTCTGCCATCACAGCAGACTAAGGGTACATTTTATCAACATCACTTACCAGTGTCGGTGACCTTAGTCACCTGACAGAGGTAGTTTTTGTCAGGTTTCCTCCTGAATAGCTAGTCCTCTCCCTTTTTCATATTGTACTTTTTGGAAGGCTGTGCAGCCCACACATAAGGAGTAGAGGTTCCACTTTTGCAGAGACAGTATCAACCAAAATTATTGGAAATGCCACATAGGAAAATTTTCTATTCTTCCCATTTATTTATTTAATTTTTAAATTTATATTACTGTGGGATCACAGATATTTATTTTATATGTTGGATTATAATCCAATGTTATATTATTTGTTCAAACTGTTTCAGGTTGGTCATTGGGAACCCTCTCATTTCCTTCTCATGTTGCTTTGACATATCCTATGTGTGTGTGTCAATATATGAGCATTTCCTCATTTTTTGGCACTACGAAATGCTCCAGCCTTATCTCACATATCATCTTCCCCAACCCAAAAATCAGCCCTTTCTTTGTATTAGAGAATATCACTAGAAATCCAGATCTGGACACTGAGTAGAGAGGTTTTTTTTTGTGTTGTTTTGTTTTTTGCTTCTTAGGACTTTTTGTTTGTTTGTTTTGCTTTTTACTTTTTACAAATTATACTTTCACAAAGTCAAATGGATTATATGGAGGCCACATGTTATTTATAGGAGACTGTTTTCCAAGTCTGTTCTTTATGGGCAACCCAAACATAAGGAAGTTATCATTTTTGACAGAAGAGCAGACTGCCTAGAAGAACCATCAAAATAGAATGTGAGCAGGTCCTGGTGCATCCCTTATGTTATCCATGGGTTTTACAATCAACTAAAATGTAGCAATGGATAAATCTAGCATAGATATAGAGATAGATATACCTACTCAACTTGTTTGTTTCTCATTCTTTCATTCTTGTTGTGTTTTGAAACACTGCACAACTTAAAAGAAATAAGTGAACCTCAGTATTTGAAGAAATACTTAAACAAAAACTTAGGTCCAAATCTATACTCATTGAAGAGCACATTTAATGTAATGTTAGAAGTCTTTTGTCCCAGGTAGTTTTTATTTACCTCTACCAATTCAAGTTTGCAGCCATTGCCAATCTCTACTTTAGAAAATACTTTTTGATTGTATTGGTCTATATTATCATTTGGGATAAGGCTTCATAAAACAAGAATTAAATCTGGTATTTACTAATATTATGAATATTATAAAAAAATTTATGTGTAAGTATACAGAAATGATGTCCTGCCTCTGTTATGACAGATCCAAATTCAATACCCAATAGGATTTAATAGTATCTCAGGATGGATAGGCCATAAATGTATTAGTGTAAGTTGAAGTTCAGATGTCAGGGTCAAATAATAGCAATAATTATAGATAGAAGACATATTTTCAGTTGCTGGCTTCTTTCTGGTCATTGCTCATTTTATACATTCAGCTCAGTCTTACTTTGGAAATACAGGAGAATTTCCCTTCTCATTGACAATGCAATAGTGAATATGAATAAGATATTATTTTTCTTATATTTTTCATCACTTACATAATTTTTCATCACAATGTCTTTCCTCATTGATTAGAATGGTGCCACCTACACACTCTACCCATTAAATACATTATTTGAAAATTTAGAATAATGTGGCCCTTAGGCAAATTCCTGGTTTTTAATTCATAAAATGGGAGCTTACAACTTCACTACTGCTTTAAACAATTTCTCACTTGCTTTGTTTTCAGAGGCATTCAATGTCAGGCAGTAGGTAAACAGTATAATAAATTGTGCCATTATTTGCTATTAGTGGTAGTAAATTGTTTAACAACCTTACTAATTTTGTTTTAAATTTCATATGGCTCAGAGTCTACTGAAACCCCCTTTAAAAATAAATCTAGCTTCCAACCACTTTCTATTGCCTCTAAGTGCCCCTAATGTATTCCTGGGACCTTTGTGGAGGCAAGAGCCTTACCACATCTATCCATCTCCCTCAGGGGAGAAACTTGATAAGAAGCATGCATATCTTCATCAGTGATCCTATAGCCCGATTCTTTTTATAATGGATAGAATAAGATTAAGAGTGCCATCTTACATATACTTCTTCACATTGTGTCTCTCCTGTTAATACCAGATGTAGCTTCAAGAAAGCTACTGGTTGTAGCAGGTCAGTGCTGTACTTGGGATTTGTTCTTTTATTAAAAAAAGATGGCTAATTGGGTAAAATATCTTGAAAAAGGAAAAAGAGACCTGATATCTGGTTTCCTAAATTTTAACAGTCCAAATATCTTCCAAGTACTTTTTGACATTTCAGAAATATATACTTCCTTTTTTCTATTTTTAAAGAACTTTTGAGTTTTTTATGATTAGACAACATTTTAATTTTTATTACCACTTATCATTTTGAAAGCAAAGCCTCACAGTTTAGTGTAGGACATGAAACATCCTCTATGTAGCCACTCAGACATGTGCAAATTACTAGGGACTCAAACAAAGATCTCTTCTTGTAAGTATTTTGGGGAACAATCCTTCCCACAAGCTGAAAGTTGTTTCTAGTATATTAGGAAGTAAACATTCTTTTCAGGGCTTTATCTCTTTCTACCCTTTGTGTCTTATTCTTTCAGTATTCCCAGACACTTTTTCAGAGTAAATAAACTAAGCTTATGCTTAATAATGTAGAAAGTTTTTCTGATTTACTTCTTATTCACGTTTCTTGGTGTTTTCAATAAATATTAATGAGCTTGCCATTTACAACCACTATATCCAAATGTATTACATCCAGTCATATTTAAAGTCATTTAATATTATATTTCTTAGCATTCATACTCATATTTTATCCTGTCTCAAGGGAAAAATATAAATTGAGAGACTACAAATTTAGAACCACGAAAATAAGTTTATACAGTCAAAGCATTACTATTACTTTATCTGGACAGAAGAGAGCAGTACAAATCTAGCCCTATGCAAATAAATTTTTTTGCTTTAGGGTTCAAGCAGGACACAAATCCAAAGAATGACTAAGATCCACATTTCTCTCTGGCTTAATAACTCCATTTATGTTCTCCCCTCTTTCCTACATTAAAGGATAATGGCTCAGGAGGGAAATAAAACAATGCTGTAAGAATGGAACCCTCCTCTTTCTCTTAGAAAATTGCCATCACATGGAATAATATTTAATTCAGCCAACTAAACAATAGAAACTGCTTCCACATTAACAAAATCCTAGAGGAGAGTTTTTATTTATTTATTAAAAAAAATTCAAACCTATTTAGGAATGCTAGTTTCAATGCTCAGGTCAGTGGAGTTTTTCTCTAACCAACTGGAAGGCTGCCAAACTACACTGATCAGAAGATCATGTGTGAGACTAGTATCACATTATCCAGAATTTTTTCAGTGGCTTTAAAATCATTTATATTCTAAGTTCTGGTGTTATTTCATTACTGGAGTTTTTAGTTTGAGCATGTCTCTTCAAAGAAGTATGGCCTCATGAAAGTCAAAAAACTGAATATCCTGAGTAGCTACTTTGCCAAGAGTTTAATTTCTTCTTTGAAGCACTAAATGCTGCTTTTAAGGGTTAGAAGAGATGAGAGACTTCAGAATTCATTTAAATTCTTTATTCTCAACCACTCAAAACACATAAGATGAATAGATATTGTCATTTGATAGAAATAAAATTACTGTGTGTGATTTAAAAGTACTGTCTGTAATTCTGAAACTGCATAAGAGATATAAGTAGGAGTCACAATGATACTGCTCCCTTGGGTTATTCTTCTGTTCTTTCTAAATTTAATTTTATCTCATTTTTTTGTTCTTAGTCTAAATTTGCTATAGCAGGGATTTGAACATTTCCATTACATGGTATAATACTATATTTGGCAATTCCAGACTGTAAATAGACATGACCAAGAATTAAGAAGGCATAAAGGGAAAAAGCATGTGTTTTAACTGTTCTTACAAAAATTAGTTTGACTATAAATTACCTCAAGTATTAGTGTAAGCTAAGATTATAGCAAAAGTCAACATGTTGACAGCAAACCTGAGCAACCATGCTTTTGTTAAAGGATGGTGGTGGATTTGACAGATGCTGAATTCTCCTGAATTTCACAAAGCTTGCTTCTATTTCTTCTTTTGAAAGCTTAACTAAATACATTTCTTCTTTCTGCAAACATGGTGTAGTAACAAGAACATGGATTTTGGAGACTAATAGGATTTCCCCTGAATCCATCATTTACTGTTTCTTTTAAAAACATATGGTGGTAATTTCTCTCTGATCTTAATTTTCTCTCAGTAAACTTGGGAAATTAACACTTTCTTCACAAAATGCTTTTATAATTAAATATTTTAGGGGTATACAGCCCATAGTGATGCTCAAAAAGGTTCTATTTCCCCCATTTCTTAAATTTGTACATGAATAATTAAACCTTAAATATTATTATTTTAATTTCTGAAGGACATTTGGTCTAAAAAAGCTTGAATTCAAATGGTGACATTTTCCATGGTTTCATCTATGATTCATACAGAGAATATTTGCATGCTTTTTAGAAAAATCATTTCTTCTCAATTGATTTCAAATTATTAAAGAAGCAATCCATATTTGACAAAACTTTTTATCTACAAATCCCAGACTATGATAGACTATTACTTTGGGTTCCACAACAAACAACCCTCTAGTATTTACACTACCACATGGATTCTAGGCTTGACATGCAATTAACATTGGCCATTAAAACATCATATTATGATGTATGCAAACTTGGTAAGTGCTGGTACATTGGTGCTTTTGGAGTACACCTTCTTTGAATCCATGCTAAAATAAACCAAAATAGCTATTTGAAGAGGCCTACAAGGGAAACAACCAAGGCTTACAGCCCCAGCTCTATCCCTCAGGGGGTGACTTGCACTAACAGGTCTAGCTAAGAGAGATTGGATAACTTGGGTTTTTCAGTCACCTCAGAAGCTAACAAATATTACATGAAGCAGAAGAATCAGTCAACCCAGAGAATCATGAAAAATAATGATAATTTTTTAATGGTGCAGTCAAAGACATTAATAAAGATATTATGTATCAAAGACATTACGTTTCAAAGACATAAAATAAAAACATTGTATGTATTTAAGAATAGTTACTTTCAACATTTTGAGGAACCTCCATGCTGTTTTCCACAGTGGTTGCACCAGCTTGCATTCCCACCAACAGTGTAGGAGGGTTCCCCTTTCTCCGCATCCTCGCCAGCATCTGTCATTTCCTGACTTGTCAATTTTAGCCATTCTGACTGGTGTGAGGTGGTATCTCATTGTGGTTTTGATTTGTATTTCCCTGATGCCGAGTGACGTGGAGCACTTTTTCATGTGTCTGTTGGCCATCTGGATGTCTTCTTTGCAGAAATGTCTGTTCATGTCCTCTGCCCATTTCTTGATTGGATTGTTTGTTCTTTGGGTGTTGAGTTTGTTAAGTTCCTTATAGATTTTGGACACTAGCCCTTTATCTGATATGTCGTTTGCAAATATCTTCTCCCATTCTGTCAGCAGTGATCCGAAGGGGCACGTGTACCCGAATGTTTATAGCAGCAATGTCTACAATAGCCAAACTATGGAAAGAACCTAGATGTCCATCAACAGATGAATGGATAAAGAAGATGTGGTATATATACACAATGGAATACTATGCAGCCATCAAAAGAAATGAAATCTTGCCATTTGCGACGACGTGGATGGAACTAGAGCGTATCATGCTTAGTGAAATAAGTCAATCGGAGAAAGACAACTATCATATGATCTCCCTGATATGAGGACATGGAGAAGCAACATGGGGGGTTAGGGGAATAGGAGAAGAATAAATGAAACAAGATGGGATTGGGAGGGAGACAAACCATAAATGACTCTTAATCTCACAAAACAAACTGAGGGTTGCTGGGGGGAGGTGGGGTTGGGAGAGGGGAGGGGGTTATGGAAATTGGGGAGGGTATGTGTTATCGTGAGTGCTGTGAAGTGTGTAAACCTGGCGATTCACAGACCTGTACCCCTGGGGATAAAAATACATTATATGTTTATAAAAAAAAAAATTGGAAGGGGAGGCAAACCATAAGAGACTATGGACTCTGAAAAACAACCAGAGGGTTTTGAAGGGTTGGGGGTGGGAGGTTGGGGGAACAGGTGGTGGGTAATAGGGAGGGCACGTATTGCATGGAGCACTGGGTGTTGTGCAAAAACAATGAATACTGTTATGCTGAAAAAATAAATAAATTTAAATACTGAAAAAAAAAAAAAAAGAATAGTTACCAAGTCTATGATTTGGAAGAAATCAGGAGGAAACAAAAAGCCAAAGTAGTAGTATTTGTGGTAATAGAGAAAAGAGGGGGTAAATAATAGAATTAATAATGATAATTAATATGTAATAGAAAATAAAAAAAGTACATGTCAATGGAAACTCCTCTGCCTCCTGCCTTAGCAATGGGAAGAATAAAAGATAATACCATAAATGTGAATATATATTTTGGGTTTCCTAGGTGGCTCAGTTGGTTGACCCTCAAACTTTCGATTTCAGCTTAGGTCATGGTCTCAGGGTAAAGAGATCAAGTCCTGGGTAGGACTCTGTGCTGGGTATAGAGTGTAATTGAGATTCTCTCTCTCTCCCTTTGCCCCTCCACAGCTCATTCTCTCTCTCTCTCTCTCTCTCTCTCAAAAGTGAATAAATAAAATAAATGTGAATATACATTTTAAAAATAAAAAGATCTGTAAAATTTTTTTTTTTTAAAGATTTATTTATTTGACAGATAGAGATCACAAGTAGGCAGAGAGGCAGGCAGAGAGAGAGGAGGAAGCAGGCTCCCAGCTAAGCAGAGAGCCCGACGCGGGGCTCGATCCCAGCACCCCGGGATCATGACCTGAGCTGAAGGCAGAGGCTTTAACCCGCTGAGCCACCCAGGCGCCCCAAGATCTGTAAAATTTTTTAACTTGAATAATCATTTACCTATTAGACCTTAGGAAATTAAAGATGAATAAAATAACTTCTCTAACCTTAAGGTGTTTAGAGAATAGAATGCTCCAGGATTCTCACACCACAGATCATCTATTCTTCATCACAAATAAAAAATAATAAATAAATAAATAAATAAATAAATAAATAAATATATCAGCCATTCCTTTTCCTTCTAATCCAATCAGCCAAATAAACCCTCAAAAATTTGCAACATCAATCTTATTACAAGCCAAATAATTTTGCATATCTTATTGTTCATTTTCTCCCAAACAGAAAGCAGCTAAATATATAACTGAAATAATAAAATACAGTGTTTCGAGATTTGACTATAGAGGGTTAACTGTGGTGTATTTTAAATCAATGACATTTCCTGCTTTATCCATCTATGTAGGATTTACATTCATTTCCCTAGGACCCAAGAGCCAGAGCCACAAATTCCAACTCATTAAAAACAATCATTTGTAGCCTATAAGCTCCATCCATATTAAAGCACTGTGGCTTTACATAATCAATGTTCAACCCAAGATGAGATATGAGTGGAATTTCTTGTAATTCTGTAGCTTTTTACATGTGCAAAAATCAATAAGACTTTATTCAGTCACATCATATAAACCCTCTTGTGCTTCTTAGGCCAATATATAGTCACCAATCCCTTCAGAGAGTTTAGTCATCTTGAATACACACACACACACACACACACACACACACAAATGTACTGAGCATTTTGGTATTAGAGATAATAATTTCATCTTTTTTATGGGAACTTTTTTCAAATATTTTCAAACATTTAAAGCATCAAACATTTTGAAAAAAGTTTTTCAAATATTATATATTAAATGATGTAAATTGACTCAATATGGAAAATTATTTTAATATAGGAGAATATGAGTAAAATGTAGTAGAAACAAGTTAACTTCACACAACAAAACAATATATCTAAACATAAAACAAAGCAAGTTTCTTTAAAGCAGTGAAATTGCAAGATTACATCTAACTTCTAATACATATATTATTCACACATATAAACATATATACGTATATACATACATGTAGTATATCTTGATTGTTTAGGCATATACCCTGCTAAAAAGATTTATTTCTGTGCATTTGGAATAATACTTTGTTTTATATGGGCTCCTCTCTAACAAGTGGCAATAAAATCTTTACAGCACCCCATAGTGACATATTTCATTTATCTCTCTTGGTTTCTTTCCATTTTCCTTTTTAAATGACATAAATCAACACACAAACAATGAGGTCATTGACAAGAACACAGAAGAACAGATTCAATTCGAAGCACTTAACTTGAAAAAAATGAAGAAAAAGATGAAATAAAATATAACATTACCCTCCAATGGGCAGTTGCCTGTAACTCAATATCTTATATCGCAAAATTTCTTTACATCTTGGATTTTGAAAGCATGCCTCAATATCTGTATATATTCCTCTTAGTAGATTAACAAAGTGGCTCTGAACAAAGTCTGGCAATCATGGTAGCAAATACATTTTGGATTAGGTCCTCTAGTAAGGACCTAGGTCCTCTAGTGGACAAGTTATGATCCTTCCTCAATTCCTTTATCTCTTCATATTTTATCAATTTTACTCTTTTGGCCTTGTAATGAACCCTCAGAAGGAATGAAATAAGTCATATTTCCTTTCACGAGTCACTTGAATTCACAGTCTTGCTTTACAATCCAAGTCTCTTCATCACCACACACAGTTATTAACTTCTCCAGGTTGGTCAGTCTACTTTAATTCTTAGGCAATTTTATATTCAAATCTCAATGTCCTTCCACCTCTACTGTCACATCTCTAGTACAAGTTCTATCACTTCTTTGCTAAATATCTAATAGAATGTCTATATTTTCCTCTAAAATATTTAAGAAGGAAAATATAACTTGTGTGAATCAAGGCTACCGCTCTGGCACTGGCAGTCCTTCTAATCAGAAACTAACTCTCCAGTGGTAGCATATCGGTGTGATATCAGCAAAGCCTCACTCCAAAGCAGCTGCTAGGCCACTGAAAATGCTGTGAAAATGGAAAGAGAGAGAGAGAGAAAGAAAGAAGATTTATTGTCTTTTGAAGAGAATGAGGATAAAAGAATCCTATCTCAAATTCTGTCTCTTTGGCCATATGAACCTTTTGTACGAGAGGTGATAGGAGAAACAGAAAAGAAGAAGATGTGGGGAATTTATTGAGTTTTAAAAACAGGTTATTTTTATTTATGTTTGTCCAATAAAAATTTAACAGAATTTCACTGTAATCTTCTAGCAACCATTCTATTTCCTTTCAGTTTCATTCTCCACAAAAACTCTCAGAAATTTTCTTATTACTTTCTTGTTTAAATTATTTCAATGCCTTCTGAATGCTCTTAGAACATGAATCAAAATCTTTCCCAGTTTGATCAGATCTCAGCATTCGCTCCACCCTAATCTCAGGCCATTTTCTCCCCTAGCCGCTCTTTTTTGTCCACCCCCACTTTCTTTTTTAGGGTTCTTTCTACTCCTAGGACATTTATCTTCTCACCCATTATTTCTTTCACTTCATTACTATTTCATCATAACTTCTCTTCAATCTATTTTTTGTCTGGGTAATTCTTCAGCCCTCAACACAAATATCTTTTTAAGGAAAACTTACTGAAACTCCAGAATAGCTTGGGTTCATATGTTAAAGCACATTGGATTTTTCCCACAGAGGGATCATTTGCCATGTTAATTGTTCTATCTCCAGAGTCTAGTACACAGTCTTTAGTACACAGCACACATAAAATAATATATGCTGAAGAAAGGATACAAGAGAAGAAGAACAGAAACAAAAAACTATCACTAGAAACAATTTACATATTTCATATGCTTCGAACAATAGCTCAAGACCAACTAATGACTTCAGTTCTTCCTGTAGCCTGTCTGTAAGAACCAAGAAGGAAACTAGTCCCACTTTCTAGTAAACTGGTCATTGCAAATTTAAATTACTTCAGGACCCAGGGATACTCCAGCAACATGATAGCCATATTCCCCACCACTAAGTCTTTAACCAACTGTTCACAGAAACTGTTCACAGAAAAACAAATATAAAAATAATATGTGTATGACATGAGCATGACTATATGCTCTTATTGTTAAAGGTCAGCCAAAAAGAAGGAATGGCAGGTAGGGAGAAAAAGCATATCTGGAGTGAGTCATGGAGAATATAAAGATATATAGAATTTGTAGAATTTCAGAGTATACAAACAGGGTATAGAGGCTGAGGTAATGGGTCCCTTCAATTTGGCTTCAGCAAGGTCTTAGAATATAGTGCAACATTTCTGAGCTGGTCTTTAGACTCACTGACCACAATCCTTTTTCCATTCCTAACTACACACAATTTACACACTTTTATAACAGGATCCATGTTCCCTATAAGATAAGAAAATGATAAGTTCCATGTGCATTGTATAGGGAGGAACTGAATGAGGAACCAAAAAAAATAGTTATAATAATTAAAATGTTCAGTGTTGGTACATTCAAGATGAATCCAGTCATACTAAACTCACTTGAAACCCTTGGAAATAATTCAAGGTTTTGAGATATGTCATAAAAATATTTGATAAATCAAAACATGAAATAAATTACTGCAGCCACATTACCAATAGCTCCCCAATGAGGCAAAAATCCATTAAAAAATCACCAAGAGTCTGTTTCTTCAATGACCAAAAACAAAGCTATATAGTTTAAGAAGGTAAATTTGGATAGTGGATTATTTTCCTTTTCAATGTAACAAAAAGTCCTCAAATATTAATGACTTATGGCACCAAAGGTGCATTACAACACTACATGTGAGCAATTGTGGGTGATGGCTGACTCTTCTCCATGTATTTTATTCTGGGATCTAGGCTTGAAAGAACTGCCTCTAACTTGGACCTGCCATTCTCTTGGCAGAGGGAAAGAGCAAGAGAGGTGGCTGAAACAACTCAATAACTCAAAACTTTGGCTCAAAACTAACATATGTTATTTCCTCTCACATTGCATTGAACAAAGTAATAGGACAAGACAATGATGTGAGAATTATACCCCTTACACAGAAAGCTAGTAAGGCCCATGGCAATGGACAGTGATATAGTAACCATTTATAGTAGTGGCATGTGATTAAGTTATGAATATAATAAAATATATCACAAGAACATAGTCACAAACAACATTTTTGAAAAAAATAGGATGATATTATTTGAGGGTTATAAGTTGTGGTATATAATAAAATTAACATTTTAAACCCATGAGAATGAGACACATACCAGAAGTCTAAGGTTCAGCATAAATTCAGTCTATGTGGGAAAAACAAAGTTAATTTCTTAAACTTCTAAGAATTTGGAGATGAGTCTCAGTGAAATTCTATAACATAATTTTTAAAACATATTTAATGAACATTTAAAAACGGAAAAGCTAATTATCTGGATCCAACATAGTTCAGTAAGAACAAGTCATACCAAACTTTGTTGATATAGTGTATCAGAGTGTAAAAAGACATCTGACAGATTTCCTCATGATATTTTTGGACTGGGATCCAATGAAATAAATTATCATTCATTCCCTTCTCTATATTTCTATCTTGTCCATGAAAGTTTTATGAGAAAAGGTGGCAGATTCCTTCTGAAATTCAGATTCACTATGTCCCCAAAAGTTGGCATAGGAAAATGAGGCAGAAGTAAAGCAGACTCAAAACATGGGCGAAAGAATGATTTTAAGGTTGAGTACCACAATATTAGTCTAGAGTTACTCTAAGTCTTCCCTTCTAAATATCTAAATCATCCTAGAAATTTGTGCTAAGTCTGTCAGTAGAGAAAACTGACTCCAGGGAGAAAGCAGCCATGATGACTTGAGGACACAGTTTGAAAAATCTTCAAAAATAACTACTGTCTGGTTGTACTAAAATTCCACATTTAATAAGAGATTGGCAGTAATCAAATGTAATAAAGTGTTCTAGGTAATTGAGTTTACTCAGTTGCCATCCTTACTGACGACAGCTACATTGGAGATCAGTTCCATTTGCAATGTTTCCTCTCCAAGATCCCATGAATTATATATTTTTTTCACATATTACAATCCTGTATCATTGCTTCCAATGGATCCTTTTTTATTTCCATGATTTAACTCTTACTATTTCACAAATTCTTATAATTATTGTCTGGTTTTTTTGATGTGATCATATTTCCCCTATCATTTATAACAGTACTATTCCCACTTTGTTATACTGAGCTTCTATTTGTTTCCCTTCTCCCTATAGATGCCTTTAGTTACACTTAGCAGTATGATAATGTGACAAATGGAAACATGGCACTTAAAAAAAAAAGAAAGCTTGTAGCATATTATTTACACCTTCTTTCAACAGTTTCCAAGTTTCTGAACTAATAATGAGACTGCCTTCAAGTTATACCACCACTGCAAGGAGAATTAGAAACTAAACAAAACAAACACTTATTTGATCCAAAATTAATCGCATAAATGTTTATTATTCCAATCCCATTGTGTTTATATTGTCAGTTTCCATAGACTAGATTTTATGATGTAAATGTCCAGAAGTGGGGGAAAGCATATCTTTAAATAAATATATAATAATGATAAATATTAGGGGAAAAGATGTATTAAAGAAGAAGAATGTTGGAGTAAAAGTAATAGAGTGTTAAAAAAAATGGTAACATTTAGGATGATCTTATAACAGTTAAGAAATAACATACATTAAGCATGTAACTGACATAGTTATAGGCCCTTTTCATGACTTTAAAATTCCCACAATTATCCTATAAGTTAGACATTACTACTTTATCATTATTTTAAAGATGTAGATATGGTAAGTCTAAGCAACTAGCCTAATGTCACACGATGAGTAATAATAAGAAAAGGAATAAAACACAAACCAAATGACTCTGGAGTCAAAGATATTTAACATTACTCTAGTAATTCTCTGAGAGGGCAAGTAGTGGACTGGGTTTTCAAGAAAGGGATGAACTTTTGATTCATTCATTTTTTTTTCCCTCACTCGACAAATATTTCCTTGCCATTTCTTAAATCCCAGGCTCTTGGATTTAAGGATTTAGAAATGTTAAGCCAATCTTGCATTCCTGGATGAAACCCACTTTGTTATTATATTTTTTTTAATATTTTGTTAGATTTAATCCCTTAAAGTTATGTTTAGAATATTTGTGGGTTTTTTTTTTTTTTTAGATTATTTATTTATTTATTTATTTGAGAGACAGAGAGTGAGAGAGAGCATGAGAGGGGAGAAGGTCAGAGAGAGAAGCAGCCTTCCCATGGAGCTGGGAGCCCAATGTGGGACTCGATCCCAGGACTCTGGAATCATGACCTGAGCTGAAGGCAGTTGCTTAGCCAACTGAGCCACCCAGGTGCCCTGTTTAGAATATTTGTATATAGGTTTTTCTTTGCTTCTTCTTTTCCTCCTTTTTTTGGTAATTTCTTTGCAATTTCTGATATTAGGGTAGTGCTAGACTGTACAATAAATAAGGAATGATTTATTGAGAGAGATATTTAAAAACTCTAATTATTGATATAACTTATCTTTGAGGATAATATGTATGTATATAATTATCCATCTATCAATATCATCATCTATCTTTGCTTTATGTATTTGGCAGTTCATAAAGGCATAAATGTTTAGTATTTTTATGCACTTTTAAGTAATTGATCTGTTTGTCATTATGAAATGCCTTCTTATACTGGTAATATTATGTGCTCTAAAATTTACTTTGTCTGATATCAGTGTAACTACTCTAGCTCCATTGGTCCTTTAGGCTAAAGTTAGCATTATATGCTTTCCTATCCTTTTACTTTTAATCTAATTTTCTTTATGGTTAATATAGTAAAAAATTATACTAGCACTGTCTATCTATTAAATATACCATTTAGTATATTTACTAATATACTAAATATGTATATATAGTACCTATAAGTACTATATATATATATATATACACTATCTACTAAATATACTTAGTACATACTACTTACTATATATATCTATCTTTTATCTATCATCTATCTATCATCTATCTATCTTATCTTTCAATTTATTTGCTGCTTCTTCAAAGACACTATACCTCAAAAGGTTTTTTCTTTTTTTAAGATTTATTTAACAGAGAGAGAGAGATCACAAGCAGGCAGAGAGGCAGGCAGAGAGAGATGGGGAAGCAGACTCCCTGCTGAGCAGAGAGCCCGACATTGGGCTCGATGCCAGGACCCTGAGATCATGACCTGAGGTGAAGGCAGAGGCTTAACCCACTGAGTCACCCAGGCGCCCCACCTCAAAAGGTTTTACCCTCAAAATTGCAAACTGATGGGGCACTTGGGTGGCACAGTTGGTTACATGTCTGACTCTAGGTTTCTGCTCAGGTCATGATCTCAGCATAGTGAGATCCAGCCCTACACTGAGCTTTGTGCTCAGCACAGAGTCTGCTTGAGATTCTCTCTCTCCCTCTCTCTATGCCCTTTCACTTGTGTTCTCTCTCTTTCTCTCTAAAATAAATACATCTTTTAAAAAAATGCAGACTGAAAAAGAAGGAAATTCTGGCATTTGAGACAACAGTAATGAACCCGAAGAACATTATGCTAAATGAAATGAGCCACTCACAGAAAGACAAATATTGCATAATCTCCTATGAGTCAAACTCATAGAAGCAGAAAGTAGAATCATGGTTGCCAAGGACTGTGAAGTGGGGGAGTAAGAAAATATTGGTTAAAGGACACAAATGTTCAGTTTTATGGAATAAATGATTTCTGGATATCTAATGTACAACATGGTGACTATAGTTAACACTATTTTGTATACATGAAATTTGCCAGGAAAATTGATATTAAGTGCTCTTAACACATGTACATACAAGGGTAACTATATAAAAAAAATGGATATGTTAATTTACTCAATTTTGGTAATAATTTCACAAAGCATGCATATATCAAAACATCTTAAATATATTTGCACCCATACTTGTATACATATGTGTCGGCTTGAGCAAATAAAGGAGGGTAGGGAAATAAAGAGCAGAATCTTTTGCTTTGGAGAGCATAGTCTTCAGGTTAGGGGAGGGAAGGGGAGGCTCTTAGCTCAGCTGCTACTCCTCATTCGGGAAGGAAGGAGGATTAAGGAGACAGTCTGCAGATGGAAAGCAGTGATACAGTGGAATGAACATGAGTTTTGCTGTCAGGCAGACTTGGTTTGGTGTCTGAATGTGTCCCTTACTAGTTGTATGACCCTGGAGACTACTGTAAGAAGCTTCCAACTTCCTGAAAGAAATGCATTTCTGGGACAAAGTGGGGGATGCCTCTGTTTTGGAGAACAGAGGGACAACCTGGATGGAGCCTTCATAGCATTGACTAAAGCAAGGAAATTCAAGGTATATGGTAACATGTTAGATTCTAAGTTGAGATGGTAAATAAAGGATCGGGAGGAAAAGTGAGCTGAAAATAAGTTAATGAAAGGGCAAACCCAAAGAACTTCAGGTGGGAGATGGCATTAAGGGGATTCGCACTGGGGGAGCAGGAAGTGGGCTCTAGGAATGGGACACCTTCCTTTGTGGGCCAGTGTTGGGAGGTGGTGGTGAGGATTTGGGGGATGGAGGTCTGTTTCTGTTATCCTAGGCTCAACCAGCTGCATTAGTTAAGGTTCTCTTGGTTACAAGCGATAGAAACCTTTGAAAGTCCATTTGTTTGCAAGTCCAAAGAACCTAGTGAAGGTTAAGTTTATAATCCCCAGGTGCATTTTCCACCAAATAGAAGAGTGAGTTGACGCTTTGTATAATCTTCTGTTTTGCTCTGATAGATGTTCTTTTTCCAAAATTTCCCTGGTTCCCCCACTTCAAAAATCCTCTGAGGGAGGCCAGCCTCTCCTTCCAAATCTCTGTGAGCGAAGTCCTTAGCAGCCACGGTACCAACATCACTTTGACATTGTGTAGATAGTAGGGACCCTGAGGGGCATCTTTGTGGCTCACAAGAGTTATAGCACTTCTGCCGTGGTCACATGCTCGGACCCCTCAGGCATCTCCTGGGCTCATGTCAGGCTAGTGAGAAAAAAAAAAATCTTAAATATATACAATTTTTATTTCTCAAGTATACCTCAGTGAAGCTGGTAAAAAATGTGGAACTTAAGTTCTGCTTCAACTGACTGTGCACAGATCTACAGGAGAATGTCATTTATATCTTAACAAGCATTAGCTAGAAAACTGCACATAATCAAAAACCCTTCACAGAGCAAGTTAACAAGGTAAATTGAATTGAAAACCAGTGAGAAATTCCTGAAGAGAGATGGGGCATACAAACTGTTTCACTCCTGACAGAATACAAGGAGAAGATGAAGCCACCACAAAAACAGGTAAGGTAAGAAGAAAATGGCTGATTGTTTAATGAGTTCAGAAGGTTTTGCCCAGATATAAGGGTAGTCTACACTCACCAGCTCCTTTCTACTACTTTCTGTGTAGTTCTCAGGACAAGAAGAGAGAAGGGCAGGATAAATGACAGATTCATTCTCTGGCGCAAAGAAAACCAAATGCTGTCCTATGGTAGTTAATTCAACCTGTCAGCTTGACTGAGTCATAAGATGCCCAGATATTTGGTTAAACATTATTCTGGGTATATCTGTGAGGGTTTTTCTGGATGAGATTAGCATTGGAATTGATACAGAGAGTAAAGCAGATTATTCTTCCCAATGTGGGTAGACCTCATCCGGTCTATTAAAGGTCTGAATAAAACAAAAAGGTTGAGCAAAAGAGAATTTGCTTTCTATCTATCTTCAAACTGGGACATTAGTCTTCTCCTGCCTTTGGACTCAGATTTGGAGTCTAACTTGTACCATCAACTCTTATCTTCAAACTGGGACATTAGTCTTCTCCTGCCTTTGGACTCAGATTTGGAGTCTAACTTGTACCATCAACTCTCCTGGTTCTCAGGTGTTTGGACTTGGACCTGAGCTACACCATCAGCTCTCTTGGATCTCCAGTTTTCTGACTGAGGATCTCAGGATATCTGTCTCTCTATCTCGTATGAGTCAATTTCTTACAATAAATATTTGTAACTATCTATCTATCACATCAGTTCAATTTCTCTGGAGAATGTGACTAATGTGCTCAATTCCTGGACATTGCTCTTTCAGAAAGCAAGAGCCACAGGCCTCTGGAGGACTAAAAACTTATTGCTTCTGGGAATGGGGGACAGAAGCAAAAGCATATGCTATTGTGGGAGGACCCAAGTTTTTATGACAAAGATTTCTAAAATACACAAATCAGATTTTCACTACTTTGGGTGGGTGGCTGGGTTTAAGGGAGGGAGCCTGGGGAGAAGAGTAGGTGGGAAAGCTGATGAAACCCTGTTCTGGAATTCCTAGTGTACAGGATCTGCCTTAGGTGGGGCCAAAGGAGAACAGAGAGAGCTCCCTCCACCTTTATCCTTATCTCATACTTGAAAAAAAGTAGAAACTAGGTACAAAGGCTAAAGCTATATATAACTTTTGAAGTAAGTTATACAAGAACATTTTGGAGATATTGAGATAATCAATAAACCCCTAGATAATAAGAAAAAGCATGAGCCACAGAAGAACAGACTGAGGCTATGACTTCTTAAAAAACAAAACAAAACAAAACACAACCTCTCTTCAAAGACACTTAAGAAAATGGAAAACAAAACAACACAAAACAAAACGACAAAAAAAAGCCCCAGACTGGAAGGCAATATTTGTACAACACATATCCCACAAAGGACTTGAAAGCAGAATACATAAAGAATTCTTGCAATAGTAATGAAAGTAATAAAATACAAAAAAAAAACTCAATAAAAAAGGGGAAAAGGATTTAAATGGATACTTCTCAGAAAAGATACATGAATGACAAATAAGCACATTAACCTCTTTCATCATTAAGAAAACGCAAAATAAATCAATGGGATATTGCTATGCGCTTACTCAAATAGCTAAAATAAATAAGACCAACAATACAATGCTGAGGCGGTAGGCTAGTAGAGTTTTCAGACACTGTTGATATGAACACAAAGTGGTACAACTGCTGTGGAAAACTGTTGAGGAGTTTCTTAAAAAGTTAAATATGTATCTTCCATATAATCCAGTCATTCTACTCTGTATTTACCCAATAGAAATGAATATATATATTTATATATATATGTATATACATATATATGTAATTATACAGATAATTATTTCAAATTTATTCATAACCTATTATAAGTTTCCAATTTGGAAATAAGCCAAATGTCCATTATCTGGCAAAATAAAAAAAAATTATAGTACATCTATTTAATGGACTATAACATATCATAAAATGAACATGCAACAATATGGATAAATTTCATAAATAACAAAAAGATAGAAAGAGGCTATATACTATATGACTCTATATGATAAACTGGAAAAGGCAAAATTCAAAGGAAATAAATCAGGTCAGTGGCTAGGGTTAGGGTATGGGATTGACTGACTACAAAGGGGCACCAGGGGCCATTTGGGAATGATGGAAATATTCTACATCTTGATATGTAGTAGTGACATAACTTAAACCTGAAAAATTCATTGAATTGTATGCTTTAAAAGAGTATGCTTTATTGTATTTAAATTGTACCTCAATAAACCTGACTTTTTAAAACCTTTGTTAAGGAGGAGCTTAATATGAGCTTGTTGGATATGATAATATAGATGGAAAAATATGGGCATATTCTTTTATCACTTTATTTCTATTAACAATTCTGATCATGACACTTCAAGACTATGTTGAATTAAATAACTAATAAAAACAGCCTATAAAAAAGTACATATAAAAGCTATACGATGCAGATATAGTGGTTTTCAGAAGAAGAGGCATAGTTTTAAGACACATATCCTAGAGAAGAAATAAGAAGTTAATCATCTATCTCAAGATATTAGAACAAATAACAGCAAAATAATTCAAAGGAAACAGAAGTAAAGAAATTATAATTACAATACTAATGATCTAGAAAGCACACAGTAGGGAGGATCAACTTACATAAAATTTGGTTCTTGGGACAGACTGATCACACTGGAACTCTCTGATCAATTGATAAGAAAAGAAAAACAGTAAAAAAAGGAGAGGGTGGAGAAGGAATGATCATCAACAATAAACTAAAGCTGGCAACACTGTAGACATTACATACATTGAAAATATCAGCAGATACTATAAATAACTGTGTCAATACCCTTAAGTTATTACCTACAATAAAATTTAAATTGTTAAGGCATATTTTTAATTTTATGCATGTTAACACCATCACACTCAATAAATAGAACAGCTCCATCAGCCTAAAAGGTTTATTCATGCTTTTTTACATTCACCCCACCCTGCACACCACAGCCTACACTAAGGGCCCACTGATCTGCTTTCTGCCACAGTTCCACACCTCTCAAATTTCTTATAAAAGATTTCTTATATATTATGCAGAAGTATCCATCTGTATTTTATTTATTTCAGTTAATATACTATTTTTGAAATTCAACTATGACTGTGTAATTAATACTTGATTTCTATTTATTGTTGAGTAATAGTCCATGGTATGGATGTAATAAAATTTATGTATTCACCAATTGGGTTCTTGCAGTTTAGAGCTATTACAAAATAGTTGCTGCAAACCTTTGTGAACGTGTATTTTTGCTCTGTTGTTTCCTGCTATATCTGCCCTCAACACTAAGAATTTTGCTAGAACACAGTAAGGCTCACTATATATTTGTTAAAGGAATGATTATGTTCTTCAAGTAGCATAGTACACAGAAAAAAGAAAATACTGCTCTCAAAGGCAAGAGAGCTTGCTGACTCCAACAATGACACTTTGCACTCCCTTAGGTAAATCGCTTAAAACCTCAATTTAACCACTACTTGTCAAATAAGAAAAATAATGAGTCCCTGCCTTGGAGGAATGATGTGAGGATTTATAACAAAATATTACATGTAAAAATTGTTCTGTACTTTTAGGGAAAGGAGTACAATTTAAATACAACAAATTATTTTCATATTTTATATTAGCTTGAATCTCTTTCAGTTGTGGTCTGATTAAATCAGCTTTAACAAAGATTTCAAAAAAGAGACAACCCTAGTGTTGTTCTAATGCCACAGAGTAATTCAAAAGATTCCAAAAAAAGTACATCCTGAAGCAAAGTTGATAATTACACAGTAATATTATATTTTACAATTGAGATATCACTACAAATCTTGAGAAATACTTTCAGTAGTTCATAAACCTCAACTACTTACTGTGACCTAGAGATCTCTCTATGTATAGAACAGAACAGGTCCTGTAGGCCACACTGCTTGTATACTAGTGTATGTACAAAATGATTCCCGAGAAGCACATTAGTTAGATCCATCACAAAACCACATTTAATAGAATTCACATGCTTCTCTGCAATAAAGTGAAATTGTCAAAAAAAAACCAAAAAAACAATTTATACACTAACTTACTTTTCTCTTAGCCACAATGATAAATTAGAATTTCATTTTAGTACCAAATAATCCTCTTGAAGCCTGAAAGATGGTAAAGTGGAAAGAAAATGGAAAGAGAAAATATCAGTTAAAAACAACTTGGACAAGTGGACAGTTGGATACCATTAGAGTGAGCATCTTAAAATTGTAATGGTTGAAATTTACAGAATGTAGACACAAGTGCATAAGTGAGAGTGGAGATAGATATAGCAAAATACTGTTGTTGAAATATATAGAGTAAATGTACAAAAAATACTAAAATGATGGGAATTTCAACAGATTGCACATTTAAGTATAGAGAAAAATGAACATGAACATAACAGCTGTATTCAGAAAGTGTAGTTAACCAAATAATTATTTCAAAGTGAAGTTTAATCAGTATGTCTTCATTCACACTATAGGAATTCAGCAACATAAATTTCCTACCTCAGTGATTCTCAAAACTAACTAAACATTACGATCACCTGGAAAGTATCAGAAAAAAAGAAAAATGCTTATTTCCAGATATTATCTGGGATATTAGAATAACTTGGTAAGAATGAGACACAGCCATCAGTACTTTTTGTAACAACTCCCCCACCCATGGGTGACTCTAGTACAAAGCCAGAGGCAAGAACCACTGCTTTGGAGAGAATGAGTTATTTGCTCAGTCCTTAAACTATTTTAGTCTGGATGTTAGATGGGTTTGGTAGCTGCATTATTTTGCTTGATTTCTGACTGACCAAAATTGTAACATTTCTTTGTTTTGACTGATAAGCTCTATATTACATTTGCCTACTTGTCTGTCTTACTATTTCTTGCAAAGTAACCTATACCACAGGCAAAAATGACTACGATCAGAGAGGGGAAGGGATTTTCTAGAGTGGGATTGGAGCATGCAACCTAGACCAGCACAGTGGCCAGACCTAATGTTTCTTCCAAAGATGGCAAAGCTGGGTGCAAGTGGAGATGGAAAATTATTAGCTATGGGTGAAGGAATGCAGTGGGGGAAATCCAGTATTACATTAACACCTCTAGAGACTCAAAGCAAAAGATAATACTGTCTCAACTCTAGTATACCAGATACCTAAAAAAGTGAAGCCATATATTACTGAGACCATATGAGCTTTTGGAACCTGACACGATCACATGGAGGCCTGCAAACATGAGTGGCCTTGCCCCAGGAGACATTTTCATATATGATGACCGACTGGATACTTATGAATACCTGAATTAGATCCTAGTAATATGTCAAATATATTTGGACTTTTGAGAGAGTTTTACTATAAGAGATCTATGAGTTGGGAAAATTATGATTTATAATAAGAAATAAATATTCGGTCTTTGTCCCTGTGTCAGGCATAGAGTTCCTAAAACTGTTGGAAATTCCTAAGTAATAAGAACACCAGGAGTACCTTTTGTGGTGGCCTCTTGGTACACCACTGGTTGGGGGTTAATCACCAGAAAGACTAAGACATGATTAAAAGCTTGGAATTTTCAGCTCCACCCCTAATTTTCTGGAGAAGGGAGAGGAGCTAGAAATGGAGATCATAACTTACCATGCCTACATCAGGAAGCCTGCATAACTTCATAGTATTGGGTAGAGAAAGTTCCCATGTCAGTGAACACATCATGTACCAGCAAGGTAATGCACTTCCAATCCCAGGTAGACAGAAGCTCCTATTCTCAGATCCCTCCTCGCTCCATGTATCTCTTTCTGACTGTTCACCTGTAACCTTTATCATATCCTTTAATATACTGCTAAATGTGTTTTGTTGAGTTTTGTGAGCCCCTCTGACAAATTAATTGAATCCAAGGAGAGGATCAGGGAAACTTCAGATTTATAGCCAGTTGGTCAGCAGTACAGGTAATGGGCACCCAGGATGCTCACTTGGTTAAGCAGCTGACTCTTGATTTTTGGGTCAGGTCATGAGTTCAGGGACCTGGGACCAAGGCTCGCATTTGGCTCCCTACTCTGTGGGCAGTCTGCTTCAGGATTCTTTCTCTCCCTCTGCCCCTCCCTCTACTCGCTCACTCTGCTCTAAAATAAATAAATAAATCTTAAAAAAAATACAAGTGACAACACTGACTTGCACTTAGCATCTGAAGTGGAGTGGGAGCAATATTGCAGGACTGAGACTTTAACCTCTGGAATTTTTTTTAATTAATTAGTACATTTATTTTAAAGACTAGAAAATAGAATATGTATATATATGGTAATAAAGTAATAAATCATAATAAAAAATCATATAATGTTGGAGCTCCATGTTATTTCTTTTTTTTTTAATCTTTTATTTTTTATTTTTTTATAAACATATAATGTATTTTTATCCTCAGGGGTACAGGTCTGTGAATCGCCAGATTTATACACATCACAGCACTCACCATAGCGCATACCCTCCCCAATGTCCATTACCCCACTCCCCTCTCCCAACCCCCCTCTCCCAGCAACCCTGTTTGTTTTATGAGGTTAAGAGTCACTTATGGTTTGTCTCCCTCCCAATCCCATCTTGTTTCATTAATTCTTCTACTAACCCCATGTTGCATCTCCACTTCCTCATATCAGGGAGATCAAATGATAGTTGTCTTTCTCTGATTGACTTATTTCGCTAATGATACCCTCTAGTTCCATCCATGTTGTCGCAAATGGCAAGATTTTGTTTCTTTTGATGGCTGCATAGTATTCCATTGTGTATATATACCACCTCTTCTTTATCCATTCATCTGTTGATGGACATCTAGGTTCTTTCCATAGTTTGGCTATTGTAGACATTGCTACTATAAACATTCGGGTGCATGTGCCCCTTCAGATCACTATGTTTGTACCTTTAGGGTAAATACCCAGTAGTGCAATTGCTGGGTCATAGGGTAGTTCTATTTTCAACTTTTTGAGGAACCTCCATGCTGTTTTCGAGAGTGGTTGCACCAGCTTCCATTCCCACAAACAGTGTAGGAGGGTTCCCCTTTCTCTGCATCCTCACCAGCATCTGTCATTTCCTGACTTGTTAATTTTAGCCATTCTGACTGGTGTGAGGTGGTATCTCATTGTGGTTTTGATTTGTATTTCCCTGATGCCGAGTGATGTGGAGCACTTTTTCATGTGTCTGTTGGCCATCTGGATGTCTTCTTTGCAGAAATGTCTGTTCATGTCCTCTGCCCATTTCTTGATTGGATTATTTCTTCTTTGGGTGTTGAGTTTGCTAAGTTCTTTATAGATTTTGGATACTAGCCCTTTATCTGATATGTCATTTGCAAATATCTTCTCCCATTCTGTTAGTTGTCTTTTGGTTTTGTTAACTGTTTCCTTTGCTGTGCAAAAGTTTTGATCTTGATGAAATCCCAATAGTTCATTTTTGCCCTTTCTTCCCTTGCCTTTGGTGATGTTCCTAGGAAGACTTTGCTGCAGCGGAGGTCGAAGAGGTTGCTGCCTGCGTTCTCCTCAAGGATTTTGATGGATTCCTTTCTCACATTGAGGTCCTTCATCCATTTTGTCTATTTTTGTCTATTTTTGTGTGTGGTGTAAGGAAATGGTCCAATTTCATTTTTCTGCATGTGGCTGTCCAATTTTCCCATCATTTGTTGAAGAGGTGTCTTTCTTCCATTGGACATTCTTTCCTGCTTTGTTGAAGATTAGTTGACCATAGAGTTGAGGGTCTATTTCTGGGCTCTCTATTCTGTTCCATTGATCTATGTGTGTGTTGTTGTGCCAGTACCATGCTGTCTTGATGATGACAGCTTTGTGAAGTCTGGAATTGTGATGCCACCCACTTTGGCTTTCTTTTTCAATATTCCTTTGGCTATTCGAGGTCTTTCCTGGTTCCATATAAATTTTAGGATTATTTGTTCCATTGCTTTGAAAAAAAAAAAATGGGTGGGATTTTGATAGGCATTGCATTAAAGGTGTAGATTGCTTTAGGTAGCATAGACATTTTCACAATGTTTGTTCTTCCAATCCAGGAGCATGGAAAATTTTTCCCTTTCTTTGTGTCTTCCTCAATTTCTTTCATGAGTACTTTATAGTTTTTTGAGTATAGATTCTTAGCCTCTTTGTTTAGGATTATACCTAGATATCTTATAGTTTTGGATGCAATTGTAAATGGGATTGACTCATTAATTTCTCTTCCTTCTGTCTTGTTGTTGGTGTAGAGAAATGCAACTGATTTCTGTGCATTGATTTTATATCCTGACACTTTACTGAATTCCTGTAAAAGCTGTAGCAGTTTTGGAGTGGAGTCTTTTGGGTTTTCCACATATAGTATCATATTGTCTGCGAAGAGTGATAGTTTGACTTCTTCTTTGCCAATTTGGATGCCTTTAATTTCCTTTTGTTGTCTGATTGCTGAGGCTAGGACTTCTAGTACTATGTTGAATAGCAGTGGTGATAATGGACATCCCTGCTGTGTTCGTGACCTTAGTGGAAAAGCTTTCAGTTTTTCTCCATTGAGAATGATATTTGCAGTGGGTTTTTCATAGATGGCTTTGATAATATTGAGGCATGTGCCCTCTATCCCTACACTTTAAAGAGTTTTGATCAGGAAGGGATGCTGTACTTTGTCAGAAGCTTTTTCAGCATCTATTGAGAGTATCATATGGTTCTTGTTCTTTATTAATGTGTTCTATCACATTGATTGATTTGTGGATGTTGAACCAACCTTGCAGCTCTGGAATAAATCCCACTTGGTCTAGGTGAATAATCCTTTTAAAGTACTGTTGAATCCTATTGGCTAGTATTTTGGCGAGAATTTTTGCATCTGTGTTCATCAAGGTTATTGCTCTGTAATTCTCTTTTTTGATGGGATCCTTGTCTGGTTTTGGGATCAAGGTGATGCTGGCCTCATAAAATGAGTTTGGAAGTTTACCTTCCATTTCTATTTTTGGAACAGTTTCAGGAGAATACAAATTAATTCTTTAAATGTTTGGTAGAATTCCCCTGGGAAGCCGTCTGGCCCTGGGCTTTTGTTTGTTTGGAGATTTTTGATGACTGTTTCAATCTCCTTACTGGTGATGGGCCTGTTCAGGTTTTCTGTTTCTTCCTGGTTCAGTTGTGGTAGTTTATATGTCTCTAGGCATGCATCCATTTCTTCCAGATTGTCACATTTGTTGGTGTAGAGTTGCTCATAGTATGTTCTTATAATTATCTGTATTTCTTTGGTGTTAGATGTGATCTCTCCTCTTTCATTCATGATTTAATTTATTTGGGTCCTTTCTCTTTTCTTTTTTATAAGTCTGGCCAGGGGTTTATCAATCTTATTAATTCTTTCAAAGAACCAGCTCCTAGTTTCATTGATTTGTTCTATTGTTTTTTTGGTTTCTATTTCATTGATTTCTGCTCTGATCTTTATGATTTCTCTTCTCCTGCTGGGTTTAGGCTTTCTTTCCTGTTCTTTCTCCAGCTCCTTTAGTTGTAGGGTTAGGTTGTGTACTTGAGACCTTTCCTGTTTCTTGAGAAAGGCTTGTACCGCTATATATTTTCCTCTCAGGACTGCCTTTGCTGTGTCCGACAGATTTTGAATTGTTGTGTTTTCATTATCATTTGTTTCCAAGAATTTTTTCAATTCTTCTTTAATTTCCTGGTTGACCTGTTCATTCTTTAGAAGGATGCTGTTTAGTCTCCATGTATTTGGGTTCTTCCGAAATTTCCTCTTGTGATTGAGTTCTAGCTTCAGAGCATTTTTATGTGAAAATATGCAGGGAATGGTCCCAATCTTTTGATACTCGTTGAGACCTGATTTATGACTCAGGATGTGATCTGTTCTGGAGAATGTTCCCTGTGCACTAGAGAAGAATGTGTATTCTGTTGCTTTGGGATGAAATGTTCTGAATATATCTGTGATGTCCATCTGGTCCAGTGTGTCATTTAAGGCCTTTATTTCCTTGTTGATCTTTTGCTTGGATGATCTGTCCATTTCAGTGAGGGGAGTGTTAAAGTCCCCTACTATTATTGTATTATTATTGATGTCTTTCTGTGATTTTGTTATTAATTGGTTTACATAGTTGGCTGCTCCTATGTTAGGGGCATAGATATTTAAAATTGTTAGATCTTCTTGTTTCACAAACCCTTTGAGCATGATATTGTGTCCTTCCTCATCTCTTATTATAGTCTTTGGCTTAAAATCTAATTGATCTGATATAAGGATTGCCACCCCAGCTTTCTTCTGATGCCCATTAGCAGGGTAAATTGTTTTCCACCCCCTCACTTTAAATTTGGAGGTGTCTTCAGGTCTAATATGAGTTTCTTGTAGGCAACATATAGATGGGTTTTGTTTTTTTTAATCCATTCTGATACCCTGTGTCTTTTGATTGGGGCATTTAGCCCATTAACATTCAGGGTAACTATTGAGAGGTATGAATTTAGTGCCATTGAATTGCCTGTAAGGTGACTGTTACTGTATATTGTCTCTGTTCCTTTCTGATCTAGTACTTTTAGGCTCTCTCTTTGCTTAGAGGACCCCTTTCAGTATTTCCTGTAGAGCTGTTTTGGTGTTTTCAAACTCTTTTAGTTTTTGTTGGTCCTGGAAGCTTTTTATTTCTCCTATTTTCAGTGATAGCCTAGCTGGATATAGTATTCTTGGCCACATGTTTTTCTTGTTTTGTGCTCTGTATATATCATGCCAGTTCTTTCTGGCCTGCCAGGTCTCTGTGGATAAGTCCACTGCCAATCTAATATTTTTACCATTGTATGTTACAGACTTCTTTTCCCGGGCTGCTCTCAGGATTTTCTCTTTGTCACTAAGACTTGTAAATTTTACTATTAGGTGATGGGATGTGGACCTATTCTTGTTGATTTTGAGGGGGGTTCTCTACACCTCCTGGATTTTGATACTTGTTCCCTTTGTCATATTAGGGAAATTCTCTCCAATAATTCTCTGCAATATACCTTCTGCTTCCCTCTCTCTTTCTTCTTCTTCTGGAATCCCAATTATTCTAATTTTGTTTTGTCTTATGGTATCACTTATCTCTCAAATTCTCCCCTCGTGGTCCAGTAGCCGTTTGTCTCTCTTTTGCTCAGCTTCTTTATTCTCTGTAATTTGGTCTTCTATATCACAAATTCTTTCTTCTGCTTCATTTGTCCTAGCAGTGAGAGCCTCCATTTTTTTTAATTTTTTTATTTATTTCTTGAGAGCCTCCATTTTTTATTGCACCTCATTAATAGCTTTTTTGATTTCAACTTGGTTAGATTTTAGTTCCTTTATTCCTCCAGAAAGGTCTTTTATCTCTCCAGTGAGGGTTTCTCTAATATCTTCCGTGCCTTTTTCAAGCCCGGCTAGAATCTTGAGAATCGTCATTCTGAACTCTAGATCTGACATATTACCAATGTCTGTATTGATTAGGTCCCTAGCCTTCGGTACTGCCTCTTGTTCTTTTTTTTGTGGTGAGTTTTTCTGCCTTGTCATTTTGTCCAGATAAGAGTATATGAAGGAGCAAGTAAAATACTAAAAGGGTGACAAAGGCCCTAGGAAAATGCGCTTTAACCAAATCAGAAGAGACCCCAAATTGTGGTTGGGAGAAAGGGGATAAATAGAGGTTCAGGAAAAAAAAAAAAGAAAAAAATTTAAAAAAGAAAAAAATAAAGAAAAAATATAACAACGAAAATAAATATATATAATATATATTAGATAAACTAGTTAAAAAACGTTAAAAAAGAAAAAGGTAAAAGTTAAAAAAAATTAGCAGAATAAGAAAAAAAAAATTGAAAAAAAAATTAGATTAGCCACAAGACTAAAGAATCATGGGGAGAAAGCATTAGTTCCGTGCTTTGCTTTCTCGGCCTCGAATTCCCCTGCTCTCCTTGGTATTGAATCTGCTCTCCTTAGTAGGTGAACTTGGTCCTGGCTGGATTTCTTGTTGATCTTCTGGGGGAAGAGCATGTTGTAGTGATTCTCAAATGTCTTTGCCCAAGGCAGAATTTCACCACCCTTACCAGGGGCCGGTAATCTGCTTGGGTTCGCTTTGGGGAGCTTTTGTCCCCTAAACACTTTCCATAGAGTTTCGGAGGATGGGAATGAAAATGGTGGCCTCCCAGTCTCTAACCAGGAGGAGCCAAGAGCTTGGGGCCCCACTCTTCAGTGCACTCTCAGAGAATAACGCCCAATCACTCCCATCTCCCTGGCCTCCGGCTGCGCTCCAAGCTCACCCAGCCAGTGACCAGTTCAAGGTAACCCCGAGCCGAGAGCTCACTCCTCGGCTCTGTCTCTGTAGCTGGCTTCTCCGTTCTAATACCTGCAAGCTCTGCAACACTCAGAAACCCCTGATCCTTCTGTGACCCTGCGGGACCTGGGGCCACACTGACCCCGAGTCGGCTTCACCCTGGTTTAGCCTCTGGAGCGATGTCTCTAAGAGGAACAGACTTTTAAAAGTCCTTATTTAGTGCTCCGTTGCTCTGCCGCTTGCCAGGAGCCGGCCCCTCCCCCTGCGGTCTATCTTCCCATCACTTTGGATTCACTTCTCCACCAGTCCTACCTTTCAGAAAGTGGTTGAATTTCTGTTTCTAGAGTGGCTGTTCTTCTTCTCTTCGATCTTCTTTTGGATTTGTAGGTGTTTGCAATGTTTAGATAAGCTATCTAGCTGACCTTCTGCTACCTGATGTAGTCTCAGCCTGCTACTTCTCCGCCATCTTGACTCCTCCTAACCTCTGGGATCTTATGCTATCTCCAGATGGACAGTGTCAGAATTCAATTTAATTGTAGGTCACTCAGGTGGGTCTCAGAGAATTGCTTGGTCGGGAAGAAGCCTGCATATTTGGGGTCAGAAGTGTTGTGAGTGTGGTAGTCATGTTACATTAAAGGGGAAACACAGGAGCAAGACAGGTTTTTTTTTCCTTTTTTTTTTTAAGCTTGAATTTATTTATTTGACAGACAGAGATCACAAGTAGGCAGAGAGGCAGGTATACAGGGAGAAAAGGGAAACAGGCTCCCTGCTGAGCAGAGAGCCCAATGAATGCGGGGGCTTGATCCCAGGACCCTGAGATCATGACCTGAGCTGAAAGCAGAGGCTTAACCCACTGAGCCTTCCAGGTGCCCCTTTTTCCTTTTTTTTTTTTTTAATTTGTTTATTTGTTTATTTACAGCATAACAGTGTTCATTGTTTTGGCATCACACCCAGTGCTCCATGCAGTATGTGCCCTCCCTATTACCCACCACCGGGTTCCTCAACCTCCCACCCCCCCACCCCGCCCCTTCAAAACCCTCTGGTTGTTTTTCAGAGTCCATAGTCTCTCATGGTTCATCTCCCCTTCCAGTTTCCCTCAACTCCCTCTTTTCTCCATCTCCCCATGTCCTCCATGTTATTTGTTATGCTCCACAAATAAGTGAGACCATATGATACTTGACTCTCTCTGCTTGACTTATTTCGCTCAGCATAATTTCTTCCAGTCCTGTCCATGTTGCTACAAAAGTTGGGTATTTCTGATGGAGGCATAATACTCCATTGTGTATATGTACCACATCTTCCTTATCCATTCATCCGTTGAAGGGCATCTTGGTTCTTTCCACAGTTTGGCGACCGTAGCCATTGCTGCAATAAACATTGGGGTACAGATGGCCCTTCTTTTCACTACATCTGTATCTTTGGGGTAAATACCCAGCAGTGCAATTGCAGGGTCATAGGGAAGCTCTATTCTTAATTTCTTCAAGAGTCTCCACACTGTTCTCCAAAGTGGATGCACTAACGTGCAATCCCACCAACAGTGTAAGAGGGTTCCCCTTTCTCCACATCCTCTCCAACACACGTTGTTTCCTGTCTTGCTAATTTTGGCCATTCTCACTGGTGTCAGGTGGTATCTCAATGTTGTTTTAATTTGAATCTCCCTGATGGCTAGTGATGATGAACATTTTTTCATGTGTCTGATAGCCATTTGTATGTCTTCATTGGAGAAGTGTCTGTTCATATCTTCTGCCCATTTTTCGATATGATTATCTGTTTTGTGTGTGTTGAGTTTGAGGAGTTCTTTATAGATCCTGGATATCAACCTTTTGTCTGTACTGTCATTTGCAAATATCTTCTCCCATTCTGTGGGTTGCCTTTTTGTTTTGTTGACTGTTTCCTTTGCTGTGCAGAAACTTTTGTTCCATGCTCTTGGATTGGAAGAATAAACATTGTTAAAATGTCTATACTGCCTAGAGCAATCTATACTTTTAATGCCATTCTGATCAAAATTCCACCAGTATTTTTCAAAGAGCTGGAGCAAATAATCCTAAAATTTGTATGGAATCAAAAGAGACCCCGAATTGCTAAGGAAATGTTGAAAAACAAAAACAAAACTGGCGGCATCACGTTACCCGATTTCAAGCTTTACTACAAAGCTGTGATCACCAAGACAGCGTGGTACTGGCATAAAAACAGACACATAGACCAGTGGAATAGAGTGGAGAGCCCAGATATGGACCCTCAACTCTATGGTGAAATAATCTTTGACAAAACAGGAAAAAATATTCAATGGAAAAAAGACAGTCTCTTCAATAAATGGTGCTGGGAAAACTGGACAGCGATATGTAGAAGAATGAAACTTGACCATTCTCTTACACTGTACACAAAGATAAACTCGAAATGGATAAAAGACCTCAACGTGAGACAGGAATCTATCAGAATCCTAGAGGAGAATATAGGCAGTAACCTCTTCGATATCAGCCACAGCAACTTCTTTCAAGATATGTCTCCAAAGGCCAAGGAAACAAAAGCAAAAATGAACTTTTGGGACTTCATCAAGATCAAAAGTTTTTTCCCTCCTTTTTAATCAGCAACAGAGTAATAAAAGAATAGAACACCAGTAACAAAATTCTAGTTCATTATGAATAATCCTCTGATTTTTCCTGCACAGATTTTCCATATTCATGATCCAATCTAAATTTAGAGCTTTACATTTCTTATGGTTAGGCTATTATCGTTGCTTATATCTGCAGTAACCCCCCCCCACCATACTATACCATATAGAAAGCAAGTGGAAATTCTCAGAAGACTAACATCTATTTCAGGCCTTGCCTATATGTAAGCTCTCTGTTCTCTTGTTCAAACCATGGCTTCAAATTGCTACTTTTGTTCCACCTAGTGGAACTATATTATCAAGCTTGCTAGATTTGACCAACCATTCAAATGTTTATTTCTCATGCTGAACTACTGTCCATATCCCTAAGAATTTGGTGTTTAAAAAAATAACAGTTTTGAAGAAATGTAACAGGAAAAATCATGTCTTACTATTAGGCTAGAAATAATAGGGGAGTGGTTTTCAAACTTTATCAAAGAGCTTTTTTTTTTTTTTCCAGTCAAACAAATGTTTATAGAACACTAACACATATAGAATACACACTTGCATTTTTTTTCCTACACTTGCATTCTTAACAGATACAGCTGAGTTACTCCAAAGAATAGGGATTGGACAATAAGAGGGAAAAAAATCATCATTCAACATGTTTCTTACAGTTGGAAGATGGTAAACTGGAATTATGTAGAAGTGAGAATCACAGAACTTGGGGGATACATGGTGCTTTAGATAAAAAAGTTGTGACATTCTCATGTGATTTATGTTTCATGATGAAATTTCATAAAACTTAAAGTGGTAAGGTTATGCAGTGCAATGGGGACTTAGCCAATGAAAATAATGGATCTCTTAGACCTGAGTTAACATGTTTAAAATCAATCAAATGTGAAGTGTTGAAACTGAATTAACATTCGTGTTTTTGAGTCCCAAACCTATTAACTTGAAACTTGGTGTCACTTAGTCTCCTAAGTATTACTCTTGGTTTGTATTTGTAATTGACTGATTTAAGAAAAACAGAGATATACTAAGAATTCCTTAGATATATTAAATAATTTACATTAAAAAAGGAAAAAACCTTCATCAAAACCAAAAAGTAATGACAAGAAATAAGAACGATCAGTAGAATTTCTTAGAGTTTACATTGCAATTAGGGCAAGTCACAATGAAGAGGCAAATAATGATCCAATGGAAAAAGATGTATCCTGACAAATACATGGAAGTCAACATTTTTATTATGCTATCATAAATCATTACATTGCTTTTTATGCTTAGAAAGTATTACTTTGCAGAATAAAACACTGTAAGTGGGTTAAAAAAAAGGAAAAAATTGATTTTCATCCTAAAGGTCACCTTAAAAATATGGAATTTTCCATTTTTATACCATCTGGATACAGACAGTACAATGCAGTAGTTAGATCAAGATCCCAGTTAATGACTCTGGTGACAGAGCCTTCCCTAAGGGAGTGCAGTTTAAATAGGGAAATGTCAATGCCCCATTCAGAGAGCACTAATTTGCTGGGAGATCTGATAGCATTTTAAGTGCTCAGCATTGGGATGACCTGCTGTGCATGCTGATTTTTTTTCCCCAAAGGACCAAATCAATATTACAGCAAAAGGGAGGAAGACTATAAAAGATAAAACCAAAAACTGTACAAACTGGTGAAATGAATACTGGAACAATATATATTGAGTTTATTTTTCAAAGACTATAAGTGTAAGCCATTAAAGGTGTTATGAAACCTGCATGGTATCTCCATGGAATCTGTATCTATTGACTACTCAGGCTGCATTTTTGTATCTCCAGGTCTTTGCTGCTTCAGCTATTGCCTCTGTATCAAACAAAAATATCCTGGTTGTTCACTGCTTCCTTTATCCTCTGGCTACACATCTACCTGCTGAGATTTCTCCAGGTAGTATAAAGTTGTCCAAAATGAAGGTGGGAACTCAGGCCAATGCTTATGCTGCATTGCTTTAATGCATACTATTCAAAACAATAGAATGAACAGTTGCTGATGCTTGAGAAGGAAATCACAAGGTACCATTCTTCACTAATTCCTGCTGCTGCTATTCAAGGACAAGAGCATGAGCTGTGGTCCAACCATTCCTCCCTACACTGGAATTCAGCAAGATTTCTACATAGAGTTAGTTGTGGCATAAGAGTCTGAGCATGCACTTAGTACTGCATTAAATGTAGACATCATGTCCCTGTGCTATATATGGCATAGAGGAGAAAAGAAATGTATTAGAGTCAAAGGGGGTAAAACATAAGCACCCTTAAAGTAATACAGAAAAGAAAATTAAAAAAAAAAGTCATGGATTGCAAACTACTTCCCTGAAAACATGCTGTCTTTGAGGAATCCTTTGGAATGACTAATATAAAATTCCCAGGGCAATGAGTCAAATCAGTGGTTCTCAATGAGGGTAGGTGGGTGGATATGACTCCCCTACTTCCCAAATATATTTGGCAAGGTTTGGAGACATTTGTGGTTATTAAAACTTGAGTGCTAATGGCATATGGCGTTAGAGACCAGAGATGCTGCTATGTGTCATATAATTCACAGGACAGCCCCATATTCAAAATGCCAGTGGTGCTGAGGTTGAAAACCGTGGTATAATATCAGCCACTAAGGAAAGACATGATACAATTCTTTTAAAGAATAATCACATTCAAAACAGTTATTTTAGAAAGGTTAACATGGAAAAGTATAACACAGAAATGTGTTTTTCTACCAAATGAAATTTTTTTTTTTAATTTTTAAAGATTTCTTTCTTTATTTATTTGACAGAGAGGGACACAGCAAGAAAGGGAACACAGCAGACAGAGTGGGAGAGGAAGAAGCAGGCTTCCCGCCGAGCAGGGAGCCCAATGCAGGGCTTGATTATGACCTGAGCCGAAGGCAGACACTTGATGAATGAGCCACCCAGGCACACCAAGGAGGCACTTGTTATGATGAGCACTGGGTGTTGTATGTAAGTGATGAATCATTGAATTGTACTCCTGAAACCATTGCAGCATATGTTAACTAACTAAAATTTAAGTAAAATTTTTTAAAAAAGAGTTTGGGATAAAGAGGAATCATCCTTTTTATTGCTTTGCCAGGCAAAGGAGGCTGCAGCAGGCTAAGGCCTTCAAAACTTCAAGCCTGCTGGGACGAAGGGGCTGAGAGTTTCATAGGGACATACAGGATCTAGCCAAATTTTTTTAAGATGTTATTTATTTATTTGTTAAAGAGAGAGAGAGCACAATCGGGCAGAGAGGCAGGCTCTGCCTCTGCTGAACAGGGATCCCAATGCAGAACCAAATCCCAGGACCCTGGGATCATGACCTGAGCTGAAGGCAGACACCCACTGAGCCACCAGGGGTCCAGGATCCAGCCAGTTTTGACAGGAATTGTGTATGTGCTGCCAGCCTCATTAGTCATGTCTTTAGGGTAGGACCAGATTCCTAAAACAAAAGGCTAAGAAGAGAGGAGCAGAGGTTTGTGGAAGAGAGTTTAAAATAGAGCTTTGCTAAAGCATTAGTGCAGCCACTTTGCTTTTTGTTCAACTTTATGCTGTTAAACTCTTTCAATGATGCTTTTGGTGATAGAGTAGTTATATAGTCAACTATGGTCAAATGAAATTTTTTATATTGTTAAAGCTGCATGGATATATGTTTCATTCATTTCTAATATTGAAATTTAATTTTACAAGTCTAAGGAAAAGGTAAAGAAATTCCATTGACCTTAATTTTTATTTTTAATATTCCATTTCCATAGGGTAAATTTCAGTCCATCATTGAAATTTGCATCTCCCTCAATTGCCATGAAGGCTAAGGCTGTGAATAGTTTCCTTTTAATATTATTATAGTTTGTGATTAAAATATAAATGTTATTAATTTGATAAAGAATTTAGCTTTATCAAATAGGGACATGGAAAATGTCTTCTACTTTCTTCTTTTCTTTTTTTAAAGATTTTATTTATTTATTTGACAGAGAGAGAGAGACTGCAAGTAGGCAGAGAGGCAGGAGGGGGTGGGGGGAAGCAGGCTCCCCGCTGAGCAGAGAGCCTGATGCGGGGCTCCGATCCCAGGACCCTGAGATTGTGACCTGAGCTGAAGGCAGAGGCTCAACCCGCTGAGCCACCCAGGCGCCCCTCTTCTAGTTTCTTCTAACCATACTTCCTGTGACTCACAGAAACTGAAGTCTGCATGTATTTATTCTACATTTTTAATGTCAATTTTCTCATTTATGGCTTTTCACTTTTATTTTCTAAGTTCCCCTCAAAGGAAAGCAAATTTGGTTGCATGTCACTTTACTAATTGCAGAACTCCTAAATAACTGCTACCATTTGGGGTCATCATACACTGCTCACTACACTGCTGTGTTTTGGTTGCCTTTGTTTCGATTTCTGGGATTAGCATCTGCTGTGACTATAAATGTCAAAATAGAAATATTTAAGGAAAAAGAGGGAAAAAAACATTCTCAACAAAAATGGGTCAAGACAACACTGACATTCTCAAGTGGATAATTAAGTTAATTTTCTGGATCATTCAAGCCCAAATTATAATTTGAATAAAACATTCAATTTAAACAACATTTGTTTAGCACCTGCACTGTACAAATAATGTATAACATGCTGTGGAAGATAAAAGATAATCAAGTCTTTCCTGTACCAACTCTAGGGAGAGAATGCCAGTATTGAAATTCTCCTTTGTATTTAAGTCCATACGATCTAATACTAGCTAATTTCTCAATATTTTAATTTCATTATTTATAAAATAGGAAGAGTTGTCTATATATATAGATGTAGATCTATCTATACATATATTGTAGTACCTATGTTTTTTCAAGGTATTCTGATGGTGAAATGCTTAAAATAGTTCTTAGGACAGTAAGCCACCAAAAAAGTTTAGCTATTTTTAAGTATAGTTTTACTAAGTGGAAAAGGACTTCCAGACTGACGGGTCATCATAAGCCAAAGTCCAGAAATAGGAAAATGTAGGATGTATTGAGAAATGATAAATGGTTTGGTGAACCTATATTAATGGGACTGATTGAAAGATACAATCAATTCTAATGAGAAAAGCCAGGTTATGCAAAATCCTGAGAAGTTTGAATGACATACTAGTAATTTCTGGCTTCTGAATCTGTGTTTTGGGACAGAGGGCACATAATCAAAGGTTTTGAACAGGAACTTCATTTATTTGAGTTTTGAAAAGCAACTCCAATGGTAATTGGAGTCTGAATTCAAGGATACAAGATTACAGGATACAGAAAAATGTAGGAACTATTGTCATCAATCAGATAAGAGATACCAATGTGCAATCTAAAGTAATGGGATTAAGAATGGAAAGAGCAGGTAATGGAGACAAAGGAGAAAAATGAACAAAGTGTGTTGTTTGTGGAAGAAAGGTTGGAGGGAGAGTAAGCCTTCGGTATTGTTCAGTTTATTTTCATTGTGCCCTGGCAATGTGCAATTTCACTTTATCCAGGAATACTTGATGGTAATCTCCCAATTTATACAGATCTGCTCTGGCCATCAGAAAGTTTACATAACTCTGTCCTGATTGTCTAAAGAGATATAATTTGTCTATTTCTAACACTAGGAGAAAACATATTTGAAAAATGATAGCTTGTCTGTCTGTCCCATTTTTGGACACACATGAGCCTTGCCCTATTAGC